>NC_064472.1:38816469-39053969 GCF_023343835.1 Lagopus muta | reverse complement strand
TTATTCACCCATTGTGTACCAAAATCAGAACAGAAGGTAAAGAGTGAAGAACAATAGTGGAAACATTATCTTCACCCGCAATGTTAAAATATCCCTTATGAGATTAGCTTATGGAAAGGATATCTGTTGTAGGTGAAAAGTCTGTTTCTGTAAAATCAGAGGATTCTGTGACATAACTAATCAGCTATTTTTTTTCCCAGTAAATCCCAGACTGAGTTTTTATTTTTATTCTATCCAAAATGGACTCCACTAATAACTCAGCCATTTACATTCATACATATGGAAATCTGCTTCAATTTATTTTCGCCAAATCAAATAAACTGATATTAATCATAGTAAATTTGATGGTTATAATTCTACAATGGTCTGTGAAATACTCTTTGAGCAGCAATTACATCAGAGATAATGATAATACATTATTTTAAATGTCTGTCATCATCATCATCAATTTTGTACCTATTGTCAAGACAATAATGATAATGAGCTCTTTAGAGATTTAGGTGAATATTATATTATTTCCCTAGGTGTTCACAATTTAATGCAGGATTCAGGAACTGTTATAAAACCTTCAAAGAATGTAAGCTTGGGATAATTTTTTGTTTGTTTGTTTGTTCATTCTTTTCATTGATATTTATATGTTTATATGTTTCTCAAGTGGAAATACTATTTTTCACCTATTTCTAATTGGTCAGATTCACAATATTACTTTGATTTCCTTACCTGTGTTGCTTTTTTTTTTTTTTTTTTTTTTTTTTTTTTTTTTTTTTTGATGTTAGGATAGATCCATGTTAAGAAATAGTACAGCTTACATCTTAAATTATTGTTTATGGATGGGTAAGTTTTTTTTCCTGAAGTTGCCTTTTTAAAAGTGTGGGAACTGACTGGGTGCAATAGTATAACCTCAAATTCTTACAAGCAAGAATAACATGAAGTATAAATAGGGATGTATCAAGTTGAGACTATACTGATTTCAGATAAGCCCTTGCAATCACTACTGAAATTATAGCAATAAAATATGGTATCTGGTAAGAAAAAAAATACACAAAAAAAACCCACCTATTTTTGGAGGAAAATGCTGAACATTTGGAGAAGTTCCACAGATTAATAATTTAAATTGCAGGACACTCTTTAATTTAGAAGACAAGAATAAGGGCTCAGCCTATTTAACTTAACAAATTAAAGGCCAAGGAATGGGTTACTCTTGTATCCGAGTACAAGAGAGCTGACACTTTTAACACAGCAAAGAATGATGACTTACAGCTTCAAATACAGAGCCTGGATTTCAAAAAGCTGAACATGAGTTTTGATACGAACTTGCCAAGCCTCAGGTAAATTAAGCTTTAATTCATTTTTGCCTGCAATAACGAGTAATACTGGCCTCTATTATTTGAAGAATCTTCAAATATTTTCTTGATTTTGGTAGCCTTCTAACAAATCATAGAAATCAAGTTATATTTCAATGGTTAAATATCTCTCAGTCTTAGTGTTTCTGTGAAAATTCAGAGGGGTCTTCTTATGTAGTGGATAAATGTTTGGATTGTTGCAGTCAGAGTGTTGTGGTCTTCGTGTGCCTGGGGGGAACGTACAGGAGATGGACCAACTTTACACATGGTCTGATAATGACAGAACAAGGGGGAATGGGTTTTAGCTTAAAGAGGTGAATTTTAGGTTAGATGTTAATAAGAAATTCTTTACTCAGAAGGCGGTGAGGCACTGGAAGAGGCTGTTCATAGAAGCTTTTGAAGTCCCATCCCAGAAGTATTCAGGGCCAGGTTGGATGAGGCTCTGGGCAGCCTGCGTTGCAACCCTATCCATGGCAGTGAATTAGATGATCTTTAATGCTGCTTCTTCCTAATTAGAGAGTAAATTAAAGCAAGAAGCATTAATTGCAAAAAGCAATTATTAATGTAAAGAGGGTAGGTTTAAAAAGACACATACAGGAAGCTCTCCCACTGAGTCATATTGTTCAGAGTGGACTCCCTTGCTTCCTAAATTCCTTTAACCAGAAAGGTAAGGAACTTCAGTGGTTCTGGATCCACTCTTAGTCCAAGACTAGGTCAACAGTTTAAGTTGATGTAAGTTTGCTGGTTGTAAGTACACAATCTAAAATATTATCTTAGAGAAGATAAAAAGATTGCAATCAATCTAAGATGTGATCTCAATCATAAAATTGCTCAGGTTGGAAAAGATCTTAAAGATAATTGAGTCCAACCACAACCTAAGCATACTACCCCAACTCTAAACAACCCTCCACTAAATCATGTCTCTGAGCACCACATTCAAATAGTTTTTAAACACATCCAGGGATGATGACTCAATCACCACCCTGAGGAGCCTATTCCAGTGCTTAACAACCCTTTCTGTAAAAGAAGTTTTTCCTGATATCCAACCTAAACCTCCCCAGGCGCAACCTGAGGCTATTTCCCCTCATCCTGTCACCATTGAGAAGAGACCAACCCCACTCTCCCTGCAATCACCTTTCAGGTATTTGAAGAGAGCAATAATGGCACCCCTCAGCCTCTTCTTCCCCAGACTAAACAGCCCCAGTTTCTTTAGTCATTCCTCATAAGGCACATACTCCAAGCCCTTCACAAACATTGTTGCGTTTCTCTGGACCTGCTCCAGCGTCTCAATGTCCTTTCTGTATTGAGGTGCCTAAAGTTCACAAAACCAAAACAAATTAGTCACTGACTGAGGCACTGTATTACCAAGGTAAATTTACATCAAGGTATAAGAGACCTCTGGGTAGGTGTTACCTGTGGTATGGCTCACAACCATGCAGGGGCACTTATACGAGGCTCTTGGACTGCTCACTATTTATGACATAACATGATTGATTCATAATCATGTTGTTTCTTAGGTGCATGCTTCATCATTCCTCAGCTGTTGAACCAGCTGTCTGCTACAAGTTTTTTCAACTCCCCCTAGTTTGCTCTGAAGTGCTGTCACATCCCTCGCAGGCACTGATCTATGAGTGACACTGATGGATGACTGAATTTCAAAGAAACAAAATGTGACAAGAAGGAGGAACAGCAAGGTCTTGGACAAAGGTGAAGGATGGTCTGCTTGGATGTATAGCAGTAGTTGCAGAAAAAGAAAAGCTTTTGCTTACCTAAGGAAGCCCCATTCTTGGGTTCATGAAGATTTCAGACAAGATACCCTTGCCTCCACAGCCAACCAATTAGGTCTGAGAAAGGGTAGTTCCTGGCTCCAACCCTTCCAGTCACTCAGGTGCATTGCATGCACCTGAGCTCCCTTGCACTGGCCCTGCCTTCCCACTGGCGCTCAACCTATTGATTCAAGCCATGACTTAGCATTTCCATTGCAGTCCATTCCTTCAAGTTATGAACCAATGACTGAACATGTTAAATGTAAACCCTTTCCATTACTGTGACACCTGTATAATTATCCATCACGATGTAGACTGTCAAGATATGAGGTGATTGAAGATTGTTTTCTTGTTAAAGTTCTTATTTCCTTAAGGGCCAGTGCTAAATGGTTCTCCTAGAGGCACACAGTTGTTTGGACCAGTGAAGTTTCAGCTCATGTTCCCTTAGTCCTATAGGATAGTCCATCACCAGGTGTTGTGTTGACAGTGACATTGGCCAGTCTTAACATCAAGTTGCTTCTCCTAGCAAGCCTGTGGTCTCAAACACACTCAGTGAAGTAGTACAGATGTTTCAGAGGTACAAGGAGAAGTAGATCTGTTCTCTACGACAAGATACAAGCCACATTCCTGTCCTGGTTCAACATTTTAGCCTGCATGAGGGCATGTCCCAGCTGTCTGTACAATAAGCTTCGGCCTGATATCTGAGACTGTATAGCTATATCATTGTCAAAGGCTCTTGCCTGACTAGGCTTGGTTACGTGACTAAATGGGGCAGGGGAACACCCCAGGAGATAGGGAAGGGGAAAAGGTAAAAGATATGGAGAAGGGCCTAAAAACAAAACAGTAGCAACAAGCTAAAGGGAAAAAACTAATTTACTAAATATGATAGTGGGATGTAAGGTAATATAATATGATATAATTGGAATTGAAGATAATAAATCAAATAAATGAGAGAGTTCAAAACCAAATATCTTACCCTAATGATGGCTAGGGGGCACACACCACAGAGACAAGCACAAAAAGAAAGGGCAGTCAAAATTGCTTTGGACTCATCTTTCTCTCTGAACGGAAAACAAAAATGGAATAGTGAGATGCTAGATTTGTACTAGCAGTTCTCTACTGAGAAAGGAACCCAGAAACTACTGAAAATTTGCAGAACTGGAACATTAACTCTCAGTGCACTACATGATGTTAAGTTCCGGAATACTGCTAATATGTATCACAAAGTCATGAAAATCAAGGTACCAAAAGGGGTGGGAGAGTGGGGAGGGAAGGAAGGGACCTAATATAATACAGAGACATGATTAAGTTCCCCTTACTGACAAAAAACAGATTGTTGACCACAATTTCTGCAGGCCACGTACCTATTACTTGGGAGAATACAAAAATTCTCAACTTCCAATACTCTCCCCCCAGATGCAAGTAGGCCACACAACTCTGGACCTACTTGCACTTTCCAGTGCAATTCTGTTGCATGGATAGTTCCAATTTCTCAGGAACAGGGAACAGAAGATCATTTCATTTTCATTCAGTGTCTTACCCAATTATTGGTGCCTGTACCATGGATCCTAATTGGGGAGGCCCCATGTTGTCTTCAGAATCTTCAAGGAACTGGATCTGCTATTTCTAGGCCTTTCACTTAGATCTTGCAGGTCTTGTAGAGTCTCTTCATCCACCCCTATAGCAACTAATAGTCTGTCTTCAGAGCAGGCTTAAAAATACTGCTGTATTGTTCAATAAGTCCTTCTCCTGTCAGATTATAAGGCAGGTGGGAATCACCACTTTCTTCTGCCTGCTCTCATACCATCACACCAGTGAAATGAGTCCTCAGGGCATATCTCACTCCCTGAGAGTGAGGGAGGGGCCCAGTGTAATCCACCTGCCATCAGCAGGCAAAATTCTCAGAGGATGAATCCTTGGTCCACTAGACTCACATCACTGTGTCGGCTTCATTATTTACCACAGATTGCAGAGATTGGTGTCCAGAAATGCAATACATGTGTGCTGTCCTGTGTTTAACCACATTCCATATTTCCATGCACATCTCTGCCCTAGATTGGTCAGGCATGAGCAGTCTATTCCTGGGTAGCCCACTGTACAGTCCAAAGAATGAAGCCGTGGTACACAGTCCTGCTCTCTGTGCAAATTTTCAGTATGCCACCATTTGGGCTCTTTTGTTGTAACCAGTCACATGACTCACAATTTTGCCCATTGGCTAATCTGACCATACCCCTCTTTTCAGTGGAGGGATAGTATGCTACTGTTCTCCACTTATTCACATTACCTCTGCTAGACACATTCATAGAACGACCAGGGTTGAAAATAACCTCAATGATCATCTAATTTCAATTCCTCTGCTGTGGGCAGGGTCACCAAAGACCAGATCAGGCTTCCCAAAGCCACATCCAGCCTGACCTTGAATGCCTCCAAGGTTGGGGAATCCACAACCTCCTTGGGCAACTGTTTCAGTGCAACACCATCCTCTGTGTGAAAAACTTCCTCCTAATATCTAACCTAAAACACCTGCTTAGTTGAAAACTATTCCCCCTTGTCCTATCACTACCAACACATATAAACAGTCATACCCCCTTTCATTTATATGCTCTTTTCAAATATTTGAAGGCCACAGTGTGGTCTCCTGGAGCCTTTTTTCTCCTCCAAGCAAAAGAAGTGTGCCCTAAGCTTTTTTTCATAGGAAAAGACTATCCAGCCTCTGGTCATCTTACTGACCCTCCTCTGGGCCTTCTTGTACTGGGGGCCCCACGCACAGTACTTCAGATGAAGTCTCACAAGTACTGAGTAGGGGGGGAAAAAAAATCACCTCCATCTCTCTGGTAGCCACACTTATTTTAATGCAGCCCAGAACACAGTTGGTCTTCCAGGCTGCAAGCACACATTGCTGGCTCGTGTCCACCTTCTCATTCACCAGGACCCCTAAGTCTTTCTCTGCAGGGCTGCTATCAAGGAGATCTTCCCCTCGTCTGTATAAATACCTGAGATTGCCTCAATCCAAGTGCAGCAACTTTCACTTGGCCTTGTTAAACCTCATTAGGTTTCCATGGGCCCACTTCTCCAGCTTGTCCAGGTCCATCTGGATGGCTTCCCTTCACTCTAATGTATCAACTGCACTGCTCAGCTTGGTGTCATCTGCAAATCTGCTGAGGATGCACTCAATTGTATACGTCATTGATGAAGATGTTGAAGAGCTCTGGTCCCAAGACCAACACCTGGGGGACACCAGGCTAATCAAGGACCAGTATGCCCAGGCCATCTGGAGATTTTTTCCTTCTGTTGGGAACTACAAAAATCTTCCAAGTTCCACATTTCTGTTGTTATCTGTACAGTTATTCTTACTCATGCTTTTTTGAGCGTGTTTTGAAGTTTTTTCCTCCAGCTGCTTCCACAGTTGGAGTTTTGTAAACTGAACTCCAGACTGGATCAAACCATTAAACACTTGTTTATTGGTTACCCTTATAAGTCCCAATTAAGATGTCCATAGGGCAGGTCTCCTAGCTTTAGTTATAGGAAAGACGTCAGCCCCCTTTCCAATTTTTAAGTACTACGTTCAGCATCCTGTTTCTCTCAGGTCAGGAACCAACTAGCCAGCCTGCTGGACAATGGCCTCTGAGGCCACTAAGGGATTCAGTATGGACACTTTCATACTGCTGGGAAGACACTTGCTGAGGTTCCCAGATCCTTCAGCTGGGCCTTTCTAGTCCTACTAAATTTTTCATCTTATTCTTTGATTCAGCAGAGATCCAAGGATCCTGCTGATCTAAATCCCCTTTCCTTCTCTAAAAATGTAATCCTTAATTTTAGAGGTGAAGTAACAGTTGAAGATGGGCAGTTTGCCCTGTCAGAAGTGTAATTTTACTTTCCAATAATCTGAGATAAGGTTTTAAAAGCTCATTTTCCTCTTTTAGTTCTTTCTTAAAGGAATGATACACATTGATAGTTAATAGTAGCAGCCATGTTACACCAGATACTGCCATTTTAGAAGGGGGTTTAATAATGGAACCTTTATCTCTTATGGATCCCCATTCTTCAATAATTTTAGCCACAGGGAAACCAGGAATCACAGGGTTTCCCCAGGACTTCCTACTTTGGAGATGTATGAGTTTCAGTAGCAAGCCAGTGCATTGTTCCTTTGAGATAGTTCATCCTTAGTATTTACTGCTCCTGCCTTGTTCACTGATTACAAGAAGGAGAAGCAGTAAGGTCTTGGACTAAGGTGAAGGATTGTCTGCTCAGATGTTTGCTCAGATTTGAGGTTATGCAACAAAAGCTGCATTTATTTGGTTATGGCAGTTTTACTGGCTTCTTTCAGTGGTCAAGTAGGCTAAATGTTTCACAGGAATTTCTGAAGAAAGTATGGATCTGCTTGTAAAAAATAGCTAAAAAGGAAAAAGACAGGGAGAACTTGTCAAGAACTGGGAGTTTTGAGCAGGATATTAAATAATATTATCATCACGGGTCCATACAGAAAAATACAACACAGGGTTCTTTTTATCATTCAGTGTTATGTTCTTGCTGAATGATCACAGATAACAAAACATTAATATTTATGATCTGCTTAAAGGATACTGAGTGTGAAAAAGTATCTATGATCTGGCTTGATGATGAAAAGGATGACTTTTCATTTGGATAGGTTCATCTGTGTACCTGATACTGCTCAAACAGAAAGTAGGCTGAGGTGAAAGACACACTGCAGAGTGTGGAGCTGCATTATGCAATGGGAAGTTTTAAGTTCTCAAGCGAGATGTGTAGAAACTGATTTCAGCAGAAGCTTCCTACCTTAGTGTATCATATAATAAACTGATTGTAGAGGCATAGGTTATCATGAGCTTTGTATCTCAGTGAGGGCTTGTAATGAAATGATTTGAAAAACATTTCTGGAAAACAAAACAAAGAAAAAGCAGAGTTCTCCAAATTTGTATGGGCAAAGAAAGGCATAGGGCGAGGTGACTCTGGAAAAGCAATTGGAAATATCCTATACCCTATGTAGTGTATAAATTCCTTTTATTCGTAGGTCACTGTTTAATGTTTATATAAATTCCTTCCATTCATAGGTCAGTGTTTAATGTTTGCATATAAGGAACATATTCCACAGGTTACTCAGCTTGCACCCGTTTCTATGGTGGTTTTGATGCTGATGTTGAGAGCCTTGTCAGATGAAGTATAAGCCACATTTACCTGTACATGTCCCACACTAGCTTGTGATGCCTAATCTCTTTTATTGATCCTACTAGCTGGTTTCTGGAGCCATTGATTTTCCTTGCCATCTGTTTGTGGCCTTGACTCTTAAATGTTTATTTAGACTGGTCTCTATAAATTGCTTCTGGTGCAAAGGCTGAGGAAGCAGCAGGAGGTCAGGGGTCCATGTATACCTGTCCACATATATAAATCATAGCTTTTGTTCTTCACTGTTTTTTGTTGTTGTTGTTTTTTTGTGAACACTGTTTGCTGGGTGAATAAAAATAAAGTATTCTACTAAAACACAGAGAAGCTATTACTAATTCCCCCGTGTCTGCAATTTTATTGCAGTCTTGGTTTTCAATTTTCTGTATCTTAACAGTACCTCTTGTTATCTACTAAAACATGTAATGTTTCTTTGTGTTAAAGAGAGAGACATGAAGAGGGTGAAGAATTGTGTTTGTCAGCAGCGATCTGAACTTTTAAAACAAGGAGTGTTGGTGAGTTTTTATTATTTTTCTTTTTCTTTCTCTTTGTCTCCTCTTAAATTTCAGTCTTTGTACAGAATAGTAGGTTTCATCAGTAGTTTGCTTAATGATGCTTGTACAAACAAGTGAGCATCTCTTTCTGACAGCATCCAAATCTCTATCCATTTAAATGACCCTAGCCTTTATTGATCAGAGATGGCAGTGCTGTTTCAATAGGAATACAAGTCACCTTCTATCATCATATCACTGATGACGATGACAGAATGGAAGATGGCTGGAATCAGAGGTCTTCATGAGTACATCTTGAAAACTCCAAGGGAGAAGACCCACATTTCATTTTAACAGTGAGTTGCTAGAAAGTTATAGGTTTATATCAATGGAAAATATTTTGCAGTGGCTAATTTTTTTTCCTCTGAAGCATTAATCATCACAGTCTGCAGAATGTGGTACTCCTGAGGCTAGGAGGTCCATATCAACAGAGCTGTAGTCCAGGTCACTTTTCTGTCTGTTCCTATAGAAACATTGCATACAGAAATGATGTCTAAAATAAAAGACAGAGGAGTAGTTCCAAGATAATAAAAGAATACTTTACTGTCTACACCTTATATATACTTCTACTACAAGATCTGATTCTGTATTTTGGGTTGTTTTTTTTTCTGTTTGTTTGTTTGTTTGTTTGTTTTTTGTTTGTTTGCTTTAATTTCTTTTGTTTTGTTTTTCTATTTGATCTCTGTTGCACACTCACTGAACTTAAGTTCCATTCATTTTAAAAAGGAGATGTAACAATACTAGCAAGATAAATATTTGGTCTAATATTCCTCTTACTTCAATTTCTGTCTCACACAAAGTTCAATGTAACAACTTAAACATTTTTTAAAATCCCATTAAACATATATTGCAAATGACCAGCACTCCAAAGAAATTCTCAAATAACTGCTCAGACTTCTATTTCAGCACTCCTAAGGATTTATGGCCAGAACAATTTATTTCAAAAGTCTTTAAGTATCTTGAAACTGTCCTAACATAGTCTAATTTATATGCAAGGCATAAGGTGGTGCAGATTCTAGCTGGAAGTCTGTAGCTAGGGGTGCTCCCGTGGGGTCAGGGCTGGATCTGGCCTTCTTCAGCATGTTTGTCTGGATAAAGGGATATAATGCATCCTCAGCAAGTTTGTTATTGATCCAAATCTGGGGGGAGTGGCTGACACATCAGAAGTCTGTGCTGCATCCAAAAAAGGCAAGTGTAGAGTCATCTTATTCCACCTGAAGAGGAATAACTGCATGCATCAATACAGGCTAGAGGATGAACAGGAACTCTGTGGAGAAGAACATGGATGTTGTGATGGACAGCAGATTGGCAATGAGCCAACAGTGTGCTCTTATGGCCAAGAAAGCCAATGAGGCTGTGTCTGGTGTCCTGTGTCCTCTTCTGGCTTCCTCAGTTCAAGAAGGACAGTGAGAATCTAGTGGAGGGTAACAAAGACGATTCGCATCCTGGAGCATTTCCCCTGTGAAGAAAGGCTGAGAGACCTGGGTCTGATCAGAATGGAGAAGAATGATGATTAACATTCAGAGAATGGGAGTCAAGTGGATGGCGTAAGGTTTTTTTCAGTGGTGCCCAGTGACAGATCAAGGGGAATGGGAACAAATGTATAGGTAGTTCCATCTGAACATGAGAAAGAACTTTACTTTAAGGGTGACAGAACAATGGAACAAACTCATGAGAGATATCAAGGAGTTTCCTTCTCTGGAGATATTCAAAACCCACTTGGATGCTTTACTGTGAAACCTGCGTTAGAGAACTTTCATAGCAGAGGGGCTGGACTAGATCGCAGCCTGTGAGCTGTATGTAATCCAAGACAGCTCATGTGGGACCCTACCCATGCCCCACATCATCGTGGCAGCTGTTCTTCCCTTCTAAGTGGTCCAGCCCAGCCCCAGGTATGCACTGGACATTCAGCAACAACCAAAATGTCAGTGTGTTAACAGTGAGTAAGCTGACCAGAGAGGATGCAGTGCAGTGATAGCTAACTTACAGCAAATAATTCTATGCATTTTGATAGATTGGATAAGCACAATCTTATGAAAAATATACAGTGTTACTCTGAATTTTGTTAAAGGAATTTGACCAAAAAAAGGTTTCAAAATTATAATATAAATCATTTTTTTGGTATGTTTGCAAGTCAATTTTCAGTTGACATAAATACGTTACCTGACAATTTTCAAAAGGAACATATAGGGTTGCAATCAGATATTCAGTTCAAAATAGAATATGATCATGAATCTCTACTAAAGTTTATAAAACCTTTCTTACTAAAGAACATCCTGTGCTTCACAATCACAATCATAAATACTGCCAAAAGACAACGACATGAATATGACATTTGTGAACAACTGCTTTCAAGGATGAAGCATAGGAAGAATAAAATTTCTTCAAAATTCTCTGACAAACACCTTGAAAGATCACTAAGAATTACAATAACTTCCACTGAACCAGACTGATACATCAGTTTCACAAATACAAGATAAAATATCCTGCTAGTTTTATGGCTTCATTGCGCTTATTTATGTTAATAAAAATATTTTTTAAAAAAACTTTTTGCTTATTTAACTAAACTATCTATTTTATCTGTAACAATTGTTCTTCACTCTGTGCAGCCCAGGCAAAACAAACAGTTGAACATTCTTGGAATAAGTGATCTCCAGAAGTTACTTTCAACCTGTACAATTCTGTGATTTTGTGAGAACAGCTATATTAGGAAGCTGTACTATTCTTTACATAACTTCATAAATCGAAGCTTTGTATTTCGTAACCTATATTTTTTAGGTAGTTAATGAGCTGATTATAAACAGGATAAATTACAGAGGGAAGGGAAATGTTTTCAATACTGTGCCTCTGCATAAGTGGAATGTAACTTCAGAATTAGGATAAATAGAAGAAAGCAAACTGCATTAAAGAATCAAAGAATAGTCCCTAGATTGTTGTGCAGGTTCCTGAAATAAAGTAACCAATAAATTTTGAAGAAGATAGGGAATAATGATAGAGAAATACATAAATATTTCTTATCATGTAAGATGTGCAGCTTAGCATATTTAATGTAGTTACTTGTTCTGAAGACGATGATCTTTCCACTGGTGATGGAAAGATCCTTCATACCACATTTGTAAAAATCTGCACCTGTGGAAATGATTAAATCTCACAACTGTGTGACCACGTTGTTGCTAGGAAAATGTTGCCCATGCAGTCCATGTCTCATTGGTTCAAACATATGGAAGTGGGAATGCACTAAATCTGGACTATACAGCGGATTTGGTCTCATATTCCATCCAAGACTGACAATGTACTCCAGTCTTCAAATTGTTACGGAGTCTGGCACTATCATGCTGCAAGAGAAAAGCTGTCTTCTTCTCTTGCCTGACTCTGAAAGTCTGAGTCTTCAGCTTCATGTTGTAGTGGTCAGAGCTGATGATTTGTCTGGGTTTCCAAAAATCCAGAAAAATCACCTCCTTCCTATCCCAAAAGACAGTGCTCCTCACTTCACCCATTGAAGACTGTGACATTTTTCTGCAATGGGGATTTCATATGCCTACATTTTATGGACTGCTGTTTTGACTTCGGCACATAGAGATGATATCACATCTTGTCACCAGTAATGATGAGATCCAGAAAATGGTAACCTTCAGCCTCATATTCATTCAATAGGTCCTGACATACCAGTATAACAATGCTCTTTCTGTTTTTGTGTGAGCATCTGTGCAACACATCTGGAAGAAACCTTGCAATATTCTGACACTGCCACCATTATTTCCAACATAGTATAACCGATATCCAGCTCTGTACACAATCCTCTGGTCATAATCAGCTGATTTACCTCAATGTGCTAATCAAAATGCTCTTCATTTTGTGGTGTGACAGCTGTGCATGACCTTCCAGAATGCAGCTTGACATTCACATTTCCGTTACCACAGCTGAAACACATCACCACTGCCTCCCTGTGTTCATATCCACTATTTGGTCAAATGTTCAGCAAGCATTGGTGAATGTCAAATGGTGAATGCCATTTTTTCACATGGAGGAATTCAGTGACATACTTTTGCTTCATATGCACTTCCATGTCAAATGCTATTCTGTCAGACTGTTGTTCTGCTGCCATCTGTCACACAGCAACAAAATGCAATGCAATATTAGTGGAAGGGTTTGACCTCTACTGCCTTACCACCAACATCCACCTCTAACACTGTGGGCTAATGAAAAAGAAAACATTACTTTGGGAGCAAATATTTTAATATAATTACTGTGAAGAACAACAAATGTAATATAACATAATGGAATATGACCAGTACATTTCTGTATATGGAATTAATTTGTCAATCATTGAAATTATTGGCCAAATTCTTGCTTGCTTTGTTTACCTCTGCTCATAAATGACTGGAAGATGATCTTAGACAAAAAAAAAAAACAAAAAAAACAATTGATTGAATGGTCCAAATGCTCCACAAGAATTAGTGTATTAAAAATAACAGTTTGTATAATTCCTTAAACCTGTCACCTGGAAGGAGAACAAGAGCACAAGTATTCTTTAGTAGGTAGTGACTAAGTAATTTTGCTTCAGCCCAAACAAGGACCTGTACTAGATATTTTTCGGTACTCTGCCATATCTTTATACCTCTGAGTTTAGTAGTATATAATATATCACAAAAATTTAACTGTTTGAAATGTGTCTCTGTGAAGCTGTTTATATGATGTTTTTGTGTGTGTGTGTTGTTTTGTTTTGGTTTTGTTTTTTTTTGATAGGAGAGAGAGGTTTTTCTTAATTTTTTAGTTTGTTTTGTTTTTAGAATAGAAAGTAGTCTATAAATAGCCATGAATATGTTTAATTAGGAAACAGATTACCTAACAGAAGACTAAACCTTGGCAAGTTTACTTACACTGGCCAAACTTTGCCAATTAAATTTCAGCCAGCTGGTCAATCTCTAATCCTCTCTTGTTCAGTCTATCTGAATAATTTTTGAAAGTATTTTTCTGTTGTCGTTTTTGTTATCTGTTTGATATTTTGGGGGGAAGGTGGATGTTTTCCTTTTGTATTCCTCTTACGTTTCTATCCCACTAGCAACACTCAAAACAACATTTTGGGTGAGACTGAGTCACAGGTTAAATGTTAGAGGATTTACTTGTTGGGGATAAGGCTAAAGGCACTTAAAAAACTGTGAAACTTCATCACACATCCTTAACTACAAACTATCAATCCATGAGGAATGCAGTTTAAAGAAGGAGTCAATTCATTTCCCCAGCGGTTAAATAGATTGTTGAATATTAGCCAAATGAACTTTGTTCCCACATTGGGGCATTCACTTCCTATGCATAGTATGAGAGAGGAAAAAGGTCAAAGAAGAGGAGATGGTAAAAGGCTGGCACTGCTGTCTCAGCTTACATCCTGTAGGTCATTAGCACAGTCCTTCCTCTGCAGCGTTAAGCAGTTCCTGTTCAAATGCTGACAGAAAGGGCAGAATGCAAACAGACAAGTAGATCTACTTTGAAATGTTTCTAGTTTTTGTTATTTTGTTTGTTTGTTTTTTTGTTTGATGTTGACATGCCTCTGAGGGCATGTTATTAAAACCAGAACTGAGGCCCTTTTTCAGATCCATACAGAGTTTGGGGAAGTCCAACTGAGAAGAATATATAAATTAAGAATATCTGCCATAACTCATGGCTACAGTTGGAGGAAGGACAAACAAAGAAACAAAACATGCACACACAAAAAGTTTCAAATTGGCTTTCTATAAGCACAGTGGAAGCTGGTTTGTGTCAGTCTGTTTCCACCAATGAATTGACAGAGTGTCAATATACATTTCCGCTCAGATCTGCAAGAGGCACAAGATAACATGCTACCAGAGTTATTATTTCTGAAAATTTTGTCACTCATAATTAGGAAATTTTTAGGAATTTTTAGGGGAAAAAAAAAAAAAAAAAGGTTGGTTGAGAAACTCTAGCCAAAAAAAAAAAAAAAAAAAAAAAGAAAGCTTTGATAGACTCAAATTAGGGAAAGCTGTGAAAGTGACTACTTTGAAAAATAAACAAATGACACTATAATCAATTAGCCTGATACACTAAGCAATAGAATCATAGAATTATCATAGGATCATAGAATGGCTTGGCTTAGCAATGATCTCAGAGATCACTCAGTTCTAACCCCCTGCCATGGGCAGGATCTGCCATCCACTAGATGAAAACGCCCAGAGCTTCAGCCAACCTGACACTGAACAACTCCAGTGATGGGATATCCATAACTTCCACAGCCTCATGACCCTTTGAGTTATTGTTTTCTTCCCATCATCTAATCTAAATCTCTCCTTAGTTTAAAGCCATTCACCCTTGTCCTGTCACTTCACTGTCTGTCCACGTTAAAAATCGGTCTGCCTGTAACAATCATATTTATTTCTAATTTTGGTACAGCAGAAGGCACGATGCTATAATTAGGCATTGTTACAGTCACAGTTTCATTATGCTAAATAGGTAAGAAAAAAGAAGAAGCACTTATGTTATTTCCAAAATACCATTCACCTAAAGGATGAGGAAAAAAAAAAAAAGATGGACTATGAAGAATATAGATAATGACAAGAGGACCAAGTTGCAGACAAGTGTCATCTTCTTCTTAAACTGAAAAATTAGAATTAGTAAAGATTAAATAAAGAGAAATTATAAAGAATAATAGTGCTTTTGGGTTTTGTTTTTTTTTTTGCTGTTCTTGATTGAATTCCAATAGCATATATAATCTAAAGAATGTTATTTGATGAAAAGACTTTCATGTGAGTGACAAAGAAAGTTAGTGTAGAACATATGTATAATGAGATTCCTATCTTCCATATAGAGGATTAGTCTCTACAATGGATTTTTTTCATAAGTAGCCAAGTGCTATTGAGAACTGCAATACCTGGTGCTTTCTAGGGATTTAGTAGAAAAGACAGAAAAGACAGCATATGAGGGTTTCATCAAGTCATAGAATGACCTGGATTAGAATGGATCTTGAAGATCATCAAGTTCCAACCTCCTGCCATGGGGAGAGCTGTAAACCTGTTAATCAGGCTGCCCAAAGCCTTATCCATCCCTTGAATACTTATAGGAATGGGACTTCAAAAATTGCTCTAGATAACCACTTCCAGTGCTTCACCACCCTCTGAGTAAGAAATTTCTTCTTAATATCTAATCCAGAATTCACCTCTTTTAAAGCAACTCCCCCTTGTTCTGTCACTGTCAGACCACATAAAAAGTTGGTCTCCCTCCTGCATGTAAGTTCCCCTCAGGTAAGCTAAACAAGCCCAGCTCCCTCAATCTTTCTTCACAAGACAAGTGCTCCAGCCCTCTCATCATTTTTATGGATCTCCTCTGTACCTACTCCAAAAACTGAATGTAATTCCTGTGCTTGGGGCCCCAGGTCTGGATGCAGTATTCCAAATGGGACAAAACAAGGGCAGAGTAGAGGAGGACAACAACTTCCCTTGCCCTGCTGGCCACTCCTGTTTTAATGCAGCCCAAGATTCTGTTGGGCTTCTGGACTGGAAGAACACACAGCTGACACATTAAAATTTACATCTACCAGGACCCCCAAGTCCTTCTCAGCAGGGCTGCTCTCAATGAGGTCTTCTCCCAGTCTATATATATCTGGGATTGCCCTGATGGAAGTGCAGCAACTTGCACTTGGCCTTGCACCTCATTATGTTCCCTTGGGCCCACCTTTCAAGTTTTTTAACGTCCCTTTGGATGTCATTCTCTCCTTCCATTACATCATCCACTCTACTCAGTCTGCAAATTTGCTGGGGGTGCACTCAATCCCATTGTCTAAGTCACTGGTAAAGACATTAAAGTGTACAAGTCCTAGGACAGATATCTGGGAACACCACTCATTGCCAGTCTCTACTTTGGACACAGTGCCATACAACACAATCCTCTGGCAGTGACCTTCCAACCAATTCCTTATCCACCAAAGTCCACTCTTCATACTATCATCTCTGCAATTGGAGACAAGGATGTGGCGAGAGACCGTGTCAAAGGCTCTGCACTAGTCCAGTTAGACAACATCAACTGTTCTTCCTTCTTTTACTGATGCTTTCTCTCCATCATAGAGTCCACTGTATTGGTGAGGCACAATCTGCCCTCGACGAATCCATGATGGCTCTCAGATCACCTAATTGTTATGCTATCAATAAATATAATAAATATATTCCTGTAGTGTACAGCATAGTTGTTTCCTTCCATAATACACTACCTGCAATTTAAATCTGACATAAGAGATAGTCTTCTGTGGCCTGCATTTTGTAATGAGAAAGATGTGAATTAGCAAGAACCAACTAAAAAACAGTCATTTCTCCAATAAGGTCAAGTTAAGTTCAGCTAATGATAGGACAACCAGTGGGAGTAGGAGAGGGAAGAAAAGAAGAAAAAAAATAGCTCAGAAGGGTAGGATGCACAGAGGGTCAGTATAATCTTTCCTACCTGACAATTTTTCCAGTCTGCTAGGATTGTAAGTATTTTATTTTATCTTGCTTACTTTCCACCATGCGGCTCTCAACTTGTACTACCAATATATTTGACATTTGCAAGAAAACATGTGTACGTTTCCTCTATTAAGAAGAGTGACCTGACAAACACGCCTTCATATCTCTTAGCAGCATGTCAAAAATAAGCTCAGTATGATTTCAGTGCATCCATTCTGTCATATTAATGAAATCCTCAATAGTTGCAATCATATCTTTGACTAAGATTCCAAGAAAGTAAATATTCCAAGAATAGAAAGACGCATGTACCTATTATGATTTAGTATCTATCAATATTATATATGTCAGTCATAATGTTGTGGGGGTTTTTGTGCTGGATGCTGTACAAACCACATAAGTGCAGACCTATAATTCTGGAGAAACAGAAATCTGTGGGAATTTCGTTTGTAATTACCCTGGAGGATCTGCATCATAGTTTCACTTTAAGATGAGAGTAGTATGTAGATATCTTGATTCAGCTTTAAGTTAGCTAACACAAGTACTGCTAGCAGCCTTTCTATCATAATATAGCTAGCAGCCTTTCTATCATAATATAGTTCTCAATATAAGTTAGCTGCAGATCCATGTAATTCTCCTCTCTGGAGAGAGAGGAGACAGTTCAGGAGTTCAGACAATAGACACATTTTAGGGATGGTGGGGTGGAACTCAGTGCTATTGCTATACTGTAGAGGAGAACATACATCTAACTATGTAATTTAGTTATTTTCTCTATCTAGCTTATGATGTTACTTTAAATCTGGCTTTATTTTGATAGCATGTATTATGTAGTCACATGTTAAGGATGTTACACTATTGAAAAGAATTGTGTGAGACATTACAGTGATTTTGCAACAGCTTGACCTCCTTTTAGGTACAAGAGTTCAGTGTCTTTGTCAAAACTCTCATTTTGCTTTTCTGTTAGGTCATGACTGCCATGGTCTCTCCTTGAGTACCACAAAACCCACAGTTCCACTTCAGTCATCTGGAACCTTGGCTCCTCAAAAAACTTCTTATTAGGTTTCTTTGAACACCAAAGTAGTCAAAGAAATAATCATTCCGGGCTAGGGAATGATGGCAATGAAAATGTCAGCATGAAATATAATTGCATAATGAAGGCAGAGAGGAAAACAGATGTTTCCAGCTATATTTCCTTTCACCTAAGAAAATGATAAACTCTTACTCAAGTTTAACTGCTTACTCAAGTTTAACTACTTCTTAGAGAGGTTTATGCTCAGGAAGTTAAAACTATAGATTAAATCCAGCCAAAATAAACAAATAAAATAAAATAAAAATGTTCAGGAGGAAGAGACATACCTGCAGTAGCAAATAACTTTCATTTGCAGAAATCAGTGGCCTGGTTCATGTTTAAGGACTAAGAGTTCTGCATGAGATCAGAAGCATGACTGAGTCTTTGATACTTAGGCAAATGATCCAACTACTAGAATATTTCTTGCTTAAAAGTACTGGTTTCCCTTGAAAATCTACTTATACTACTGCAGTCAAAACCGGTATGTTAAAACAGGTTTTTTCCTACATCAGTGAGTCAGCATTTTCAAACAAAACTGATTGTTCTTGGCTCAAATCTGTGCTGAATCCCAGAATAGCGGACAATTCAAATTTTGTCGGTAGATAGTATACAGTGTAACTGATCCAGTGAATAGCAGAGTCCATTCCCGGCACGAGGAGTCAATCACTAACCCAATAATTAGGTTTTGCTTATTTAATGTAAATAAACTGTCAAGGGAGGTGATTCTTCCCCACTATTCTGCTTCATGAGACCCCACCTGGAGTACTGTGTCCAGTTCTAGGACTTCCAACACAGGGACATTGAGCTGTTGGAGAGAGTCCAGAGGAGGGCCACATAGATGATCAGGGAGCTGGAGCACTTCCCCTGTGGTGACAGGCAGAGAAAATTGGGGCTTTTTAGCCTGGAGGAGAGAAGACTGGGGTGCACATTACAGCAGCCTTCCAGTACCTGAAGAGGCTATAGGAAAGTTAAGGAAGGACTTTTTATAGGGGCATGTAGACACAGGACAAGGGGAGATGGCTTTAAACTGGAAGATGGTAGATTTAGACTAGACATTAGAAAGAAATTATTTACTGTGAAGATGGTGAAACTGAGTGGGATAGGTTGCCTAAAGAAGTTGCAGATGTTCCCTCCCTGGAGGCATTCTAGGCCAGGCTAGATGGAACTTCAAGTAATCTGGTCTAGTGGTTTTTTATTACACGCAGAATTGGGAACTGCTTCTGACCTCACAACTGTTGTGAGAATTTGTATCTCATTTACACAAAAATTCCATAATATTGATCTAATAGTGAGTGAAATGGGCTACATGGACTTTATGTCCAATAAAAAAAAAAAAAAAAAGAACACTATACTTTTATGATATTTTATGGCTTCTGCTCAGTCTTTCTTGGGCTTTCAAAATGATAATGTACTTTACAAGTTATTAGTAGCCAAATCCAGAAAATACTTTTGATCTGCCTTCCTAAGATGCAGTAGGATTTTTTACTATTTCTGGTGCTACTCAGTAATAAATTTGTCCTGATATACTTTTTGGAAAAAAAAAAAAAAAGACTTCAGGGTCTGACATATTAATGTGATAATTGTGCTTGCAAAATTATTTCACAGGCAATGGGAATGCTACATGTAGAAGAAAAAAGTCATTATTTCACTCTGTTTGGAAATCGATTAGTTAAAATATCTCTTTTAACAAATTAAAGTATTTACTAGTGCAGATGAAATCTAAACTTTTATCTGCCTCTGTTTGCATATGTTAAAAAGTTGTGGATTTTCTTACTTGATTGTGAATAGGCTTATTTCCACTTAGATCTCTCTGCTACAACTCCTGGAAGTCTAACTTTGAAAACTTTTTTTTTTCTTCACAGAATGAGAAGACACAATATTCTGTAGGTTTGGATTTGTTGTTGTTTGGCTTTGGGTTAGTGTTTGTTTGTTTGTTTGTTTGTTTATACTTTGTAATATATTTCTGTTTCAAGATACAAAGTAAGTGTAACACTTCAGCAATATTCCTCTGGCGAGTGCTGTCTGCCTAAAACGATGTAGTAATTGCCTTCTGCAAAGCTTAGTGTTTTGGTCTCTCCTTCAGAACTTCGTGTAGATTATTTTAGAGGAATAAGAAGAGTTCACGCTAAAAGTCCACACTATCTTGATGAGTTTAATTACATACCTATAGGGATTAACTGTTGTCTCGCTCCAATTTATGGGAGGGAGATGAGGTTCTTTTAATATCTGCACACCTGGCATGACATTAAGAAACAACGATTCAAATGTTGGTCCAGCCAGTTTATTATAAATCCCAATCTGGGAGACGGGGAAAGGTAGGAGGGCGATAGAAAAGATAGGAAAGAAGCAAGAATGGCGTAAAGTGGGGGTAGTCACCACCAAGATCCAGCAGTGGTCCAGTTTGAAGGTCCAAGGCAGAAGCAGTGGGGGGGGAAGAGCGGGGAGGGAAGGGAGCAGCAGCATGGCCGGCCTTGGGCAGCAAGCGGGTAGCAGGAGGCAGTCGCGGAGCCAATCCAGGAGGAAGCAGCAGCTCTCAGGCAGCAGGCCCAGGAGAGTCCGTCAGCATGCAGGAATTCCGTAGTGGGGAATCAGATGGCAGACACCTCTGTTCTTCATGAGGAATCTGTTGCCAGAAAACCTCAAACTCATGATTGTAGGTCCCCATTTTATTCTTCTTTTCCTGCCTACGTGACATCCCTGGGTGCTTGAGCAAGAGTCATGTGAGCATCCCTCCCCACCCCCACCCCCTGAGATGGCCATCTTCCTTGAGATAAGTCCACACAAAAGACCACTTCACATCTATTAAGCTGCAGCTCATCTCTCTCTCCTTGCCCCTGGCCTTGTCCATCTGTGTTCCCCAGACAAAGGATTTCACAACCCTTGCCCAGGATTTGTCCATCAAAGTTCTCCAGAGAAAGGATTTCACAACCTTTGCCCAGGACTTGCCTGGACAGGTTCATCTGTATCCCCAGCAAGCTTTGACACAATGATGTTTTGCAGAAAAATATCTTACAGCTGTTGTTATTTTTTCCTGTATGGCCATCTATTACATACTCTGAAGTAATGTAATAAATGAATTCCTTTCAGCTCCATTTAACTGCAAAACAAGAGGACCACATGATTATAACACAAAATCTCAGCCATATACAGCAAAAAGAAAGCCACTCTAATGTCTTCTGGGAAAGCTCTACTCCCATACAGGTTCAGCTGACAAAAACAACCTAGGTTTAATTATTGTTAGTAAAGGCCTGTTTGGAGTGGTTCTCACTATACAGGAACACTTTGAAGACAAAGAGGGAACATTTATAATATTTCCATAATGGTAAAAATGCAACTGTGTCACAGTTTTGAAAGTTGTACAGGAAATTGTATAATTCACCACTTCTACATGGCTGTGTAAATGATTCACATCATGCAAAATAATAACCTAATGAAGATCACCTTTTTAGAAATGATCAGGGAATTGTTTAATTACACGTGATTGTGGTAATTTTTCACAATTTCATACATATTTGGTTATTACAAACACTCAAACACGCAAGGGACAAACATGCACATTGACAATAGAGAAAATAATGGTAATCATGACCAAAAAGGCACACAAGACAAGATGCTGCAATGTTAAGGTATTGTAAGAAGATCAGTTAGGAGTTCTCCCTCTTCCCCTCAGTGTATCACGTCACTGGCTATACTGTGTTACAAGATTGCAGTAAACTGAATTTGGATTAAGAAGTGTTCCATGTCAACCCCTTAGGGTAGTGATTATAGATTTGACCTTTTGAGATTCTGTGTATTTCCCACTTAATCAATGTTGGAATGAGTTGCAGCTATGGAAACCCTATGGGAAAAGTGGAGCCGTCTAAAAATAATGAGCACCTTTCCCTCTCCTCTCCTCTCCTCTCCTCTCCTCTCCTCTCCTCTCCTCTCCTCTCCTCTCCTCTCCTCTCCTCTCCTCTCCTCTCCTCTCCTCTCCTCTCCTCTCCTCTCCTCTCCTCTCCTCTCCTCTCCTCTCCTCTCCTCTCCTCTCCTCTCCTCTCCTCTCCTCTCTTCTCATTTTGAGGTCTGTTAAGCTATGATAACAGTCTCAATCTAGGCTAAACAAAGACGTAATAAGGCAGGAGGTATTTGCATTATATTGAGAAAATGAGTCTAGGAAGGGCTTTTGGCAGGCTGGAATGTAAATGAAACTTAGCAAAATGGGTAAAAAAATGCTTCACTTGCCCTGCTCCTTCATGCCTCTTCTCCACTTTCATGCTAGGATTTGTTTGGTTGAGCTAAGGCCTTGTAAAGCTTTTTAAATCCAGTACCTAAGTTTTTGACAGAGTAATTTGTTCTCTCTGGGCAATCGTACAAAATTGGAACCATCTCCATTATGTCTTGTTACAGTGACACACTTGGAAGTTTAGATATAATCTGAGATAGTAGTCAGTTCCATCATCAGTTCATTTCTCAGCAGTTGAGGCCTGTGTGCTTTTTCCTTCCCTATAGTTTTTTTTTTCTCTTCTCCTTCTCTCTCCTGCCACCCTCCTAGCTTCACGCCCTCCTCCCCCCAGGTAGCCGTCTGTGAAACTGAACAGCATAATAGATGTAATTAGACCTTCAATAATAGGGCTGAAAGGAGGAAGCAGTGAGACTCCTTCTCTGGAAGCAATCAGTGCATTAGGTCCCCAGGACTGAAAATGCATTTAACAAGGTTTGGGGCTTAGGGATTGTCAGTCTAGGCTTCTGCTTCCCCTAGAGAAACCTCTACCCAGAACGCAAATCTTCATTTACTATTGCTACAAAAGAAAGGAAAAGAACATTAGCCACATTATTACATACATAATGAAGCAAACTGCATCTGTTAATGTATTATTCCTTACCACTAAATCAACAGTTTTCACATGATAGTAATTATAAATATGTATTTCATCTGTGATTTAAAAATATATCATGAATTTTCCTCATCCATCCTTAGAAAAAGAAAGTTCTGAATGGTGTAGAATCCAAATATGTGTTGTCAAACTGATACTAGCATGTTCCTTGCGAGTTTAAAGATTGAACTAATAGAATTCTTGAAGTAACAGTCTATATAACATTATTTTCAAGAATTTTTTTCATTTCATTCAAAAAAAAAAAAAAGGAAGAAAGAAAAAAGACCTTTAAAAAAATGAGGTTTGAGGAGAAATAAGCACATGTACATGTACAGGTTAGTGGTTGACTTGCTGAAAGGAGCTCTGAAAAGATTTCGGTGTCCTGGCAGGTTGGCCATGTGCCAGCTGCATGCCCTTGTGTCTAAGAAGGCCAAAAGTATCCTGCGGTGCATTAAAAAAATTGTGGCTAGCAGGGAGAGGGAGGTGATCTTCCCCTCTGCTGTGCCCTGGTAAGGCCACATCTGGAGTCCTGTGTCCAGTTTCAGGCTCCTCTGTTCAAGGACAACAGGGAATTACTGGTGAGAGTTGGGTGGAAGGCAGCAAAAATGATTAGGGGCTTAGAACATCCCTTGTTTGAGGAAACCTGAGAGACCTGGGACAGTTTATCAAATATCTAATCATTGGGAGTCAAGTGAGTGAGGTCAGTCTACCTTTGGTGATTCTCAGTAACAGAATAAGGGGCAACAAACACAAACTGGAACACAGTAAGTTCCATATGAACATGAGGAAAGCTTTACTTTGAGAGTGACAGAGAACTGGAGCAGGCTGCCTTACTCTATAGTTATTCAAAATCCACCTGAACACTTTTCTGTGCAAACTACTCTAGAGAACTTCCTTTAGCAGGGGTGTGATGATCTCCAGAGATCTCCAGAGATTCCTTCCAGTTCTTACAGTCTTGTCACTGTCTAACTGAGCCCTCTACTTTTATTCAGTTTCCCTTCCATATCAGCGTGTATATGTACACATTTGTGTTTCTTAGTCGTCACTTGAACGAGGTCTTACCTCATTATTTTTATCATGTTACTCAGACCTTGACAAACATGGTGACTAAGGAGAGGAATCTGATCCTTGTTCGTTGTCACACCTTCTACAAAACCTTGCTCCCAAAGAGGAGAAAGTCAGACACATCAGAAAGTAAAGGAATATTTCCAATGTCGTATTCAGAGATTGAGAGAGAACGAAAGTCTCACAAAGCCTGAATAAACTTTTCCTCAGTATCCTATTGAGGACAGGCAGAAAGTATTGGTAAACTATATTAATCCTGTTGGGGAGGCTGCTACAAGTTTTTTAAGGGGTCACTGTATCACATTTAACCAGAGTGAACACATATTTTTGCTGTGCTGTGCTGCACATGCAGAGTGGCCTGCTACACATATAATGTATCTACTGAACAAACCCCATCGCCTCACAAAATCACAGAATAATAGAGGTTGGAAGACACTTTTTGAGATCATTTTTTCAATCCCTTGCTAAAACAGGTTCCCTAGAGTATGTTTCAAAGGAAAGCGTCTAGTGGATTTTTAATATCTCCAGAGGAGATACTCAAACTAGCCTGTTTTGTTCTCATGAGAAAAAGACTTTAAGGATAAGGTTGTTTTTTTTTCTTTTTTTTTTTTTTTCCTAAGAAAATCATGTATCACCTCAAGTGACTGAAGAAGAGCTTTTATCTATGGATAAGATCTATTCTGGATAGCATGCCATGGGAAAATCTGTAAGGCTCTATCCAGTGCCACATGAACAAGGGATGCTCAGCAACCTGAAGAAATATATGATTTACTTACTGTTTATATTCCCCTTCATATTTTGTTACTACCATTATTATTTTATTAAACCATTTGTCATCAGACCCATTTTACTCAGAAACAGAACTCTCTTTCTCTCCCTAATTTCCCCTGCATCTCTCGGAGTTGTAGCATTTTCCAGGCTTTCCTGGAGAGTTTTGAGGCTCTGCTATGAGCGTTCTTAACACCTTACTCAAAATCATTTCTTAAACCTGTTGCCCCTGCTCCCCCATCTGTGTTTCCTCTCAAGATCTTCACATTCTTAATTCACAAAGCACTTTTCAGCTCTCCTCTATATTCCTGCTAGTTCAGTATTTTCCCCAAAGTTCTCCTCACACTTAATGTCATGTACAATGTGTATTTTTTCAGATTGGTATAAGAAATTTAAGAGCTTTCTTTTGAGGTTTCTTTTTTCTTACTTTTCCTTCTTTAATCCAAATACAGTCATTAATATAAGAAGATGTTTAGAGATAAATGGTTTCATTTACTCCAAACCTTAATCAGAATGAAGAGAGAGATTCAAAATGATATTATGTACTATTAGATTCAGTCACTCTTACATTTAATTTAAATTATAAGTTTAAACCAACATTCTTTTAATTCATTTTGGGCAATTCCTATGTTAACTAATAATCACTGTCCTCAGTTTCTAGGATAACATCTAGGTAAACTTTATGTGATACGATGTTTTAAAACTGCATAATTTCATGAGAATTTTTGCTCCATAGTCTGCTGAGAATAAGCAACAAATTCGAAGTCAGATTTTATGCAAGTAAAAGATATAATGATGTTTGTTTGTTTGTTTGTTTTTAATTTAATTTACTTAATTTAATTTATTTACCATAATATAATTCATTTTAAAAAGGATATAATCAGGAAGTTAACAAAAATTTGTACACATTTATGTGGTTGATGGACCAGGAAAGGAGATCTTGTGCTGAAATTTTTGGGGGAGATCTTGATAACTCACTATGGCTCAAATCACAAACCAGATTCAGCAGAATGTCTCTCAATTGTCCTGCAGTATGTCAGTTGGCTTTTAGATCAACAAACTAGCTGTGCTTCTTTTACACAGTCAGGCTTTAAACCTTGCCATGTATTTTTAGGTCTTAACCATCTTTGATCCTTTTCAGTGACTGTCTGGATCCACAGCTGGCACAGGCTGAAGAACGACTGATCAACCCATTCTTGTGATACCCTGCAAAACTAACTTGAAAGTTAATTTATATCAATACACCAACTTGGCCAAGACCCATGGGTATGGAGACCTAATTGGAAGGAAGGGGGTAATCAAACCATTGGCTTTGACTGCAGATAATGAGCAGTGTTATGGGAGAGAATCTATTACCAAACTTATCCCTTGAGCAATTTGAAATAGAATAGCCTAATGCTACACAATTAAAAACTTATTTATTTATTTATTGCACATTCGCACTCATCTCATCTGGAGATGTCAGAGTTACAATTCTGAAGCTCTGATCAATTGTCATGATTAATACAACATTCATGAACTTCTGTTATCTATACAAAATTAATTAATCTGAATCACTGAACTATCTGCCTTTCAGATTACTGAACTATTGAAACATCATCTTTGACAATGAAATAGAATTTCCAATACTACAAATAATTTGTAGGCCAAACAAAATTACAGATTCATAGAATCATAGAAAAGCTTGTGTTGGAAGGGACCTCAAACATCATCAAGTTCCAAATCCTGACATGGCCAGGGTTGCCAACTGCTAGATCAAACACTAGATCAGGTTGTCTGGGGCCCATATGACTTGGCACTGAACACATACAGGTATGGAGCATCCACATATTCTCTGGGTAGCCTGTTCCAGCCCCTTGCCAAATTTTCAGCAAAAAATTTCCCCGACATCTAGTCTAACAGTCCTTCTGTAGACTTCTGTTAGAGTTTGGGTACTTTGATTAAAATCCAGTTTCAACCAATTTTCAGGTAATAACATCTTTCTTCCTAGAACAAAAATCTAATTCTAACACTGTGATCCAATGCAAGCCTTTTGTCTGTCTGAGACAGTTTATTTGTGAACAGCTTGATTTTATTTTCTCTTCCAGGTGAATTATGAATGCATCTTGACTGCAATAGGGACCTATACTTTCTGGTTGTATCTGTCAGAAGCATTTCCTTACTGCATTCCATATGTGCATTACACATATGGAATATAAGTTTATGTGAATTCATTCGTGAATTCATGTGTATAAGTATATGTGAATTCATTTAAAAGACAGGATTTTAATGCCATTGTAATTTGGTGCATTTTCAAGTGCAGAAATCTGTCAAAATGTTATGCTTCACAGAAATTTTCAAGTACAACAAAATGATAAGCTTTTTGAGGGAAGTGGAAGTGATTTTATTTAGGGTTTTTCCATAGTCAGGGATAACTGCTACAGTGATAACCAAAGATGATCCTGTAGCTTTCCCTTCCTACTTCTTAATGCTGTAGAAGGAACTAATTTTATTTTTTAAAAAGATGAACTTAACAGTCAAAATAATTTTGTACAGCTTGTTTATTTTCGGAGTGTTTTGCTGGAGAAAATGTGTAAGAATAACAATTATAATAGAAAGTCCTGTTTACTTAACTTGAAGTTGTTAGAAATCTAACGTCTACCCTATCCAAAGGAGACTGTCCTCTTTATTTTACAAAAACACTTGCACTAGGTGAAATCTATTATGTGTTAAAATAATTGCATCACTTCAGAGATGAGACTTGGAAAGTACTGACTCTTAAAAATTATGTGAAATTTATACTTCTAGGGTTAAAACCTTTCTGGATCAACTCTGAACAGTACATTCTCTATCTTACATTTGTTTAATAAATATTCACAATGCTTTTTTCTTTACAACTGTCTACACTTCCCAGGCTGGGTTTAAAAACACAATAATGAAAACTGTGGGCAGAAATCTGTGTACCTATTAACAAATACACTTTTATCAGAATTATGTTAACCAACCAGAATTGCTAGAATTTTTACTGTAATTGTTAGTGTAATTGGACATAATTGTTCAAATAAGCATTTTCTGTAATTTTCAAAGGAAATCGTGAAGACCATCCTTTGTCCTAGCTGTAATGTAAAGACACGCAGAAAAATGTCTAAATAGATGTGTATTTTCTATGTTTATATTGATCCAATGCTATTAGCACTTTTTCCCTCTAGGAAACTTCTTTTGCAGAATATGCAGAGGATTACAATGAAACTCTAAATTATAAACAATAAATTTTTCTTGTTCTCCTGCTGGCAGCAACTATCTGCCTGGTCCAGTGTAATTTTTCTTATGACTACTACTATTCTCTGCAGGTGTCTTTGAATTCTACTTTGCTACTGCAGATAAGGTTTCTGAGATTTTAAAGCTATCCTGTTTACAGGATAGCTTGCAGAGAAAGGGATGTTATCAGAAACTGCGGGAAGGAAAAAAAAAATGATTTCAGAAAAAGAAAAAAAACCCTCTAAGACAAACTACAGTACCTCTCAGTAACAATAAACAAGAAATACTCCAAAACTGTAGAGAGATCATCAAGTGGTTCAATCCTTGACTTTGGAAATATCTGATAATTCCTTGGAAAATTTACTAAAAATATTATGGAATTGACAAATTTCTGGGTCAAGGCCTCTAAAACCTTGAAACAGAAAAGTGTGAAAATGGTTTCTCCATTTTGTGCTTTGCTATCCCTTCTGACTCATATCCATGAGACATGCAGCAACCAATAACAAAGATGAAGAGAAAGATATAGGTCCTTCCACTCATTTGGTTACTGAGATAGAAATTTTCAGCTCCAGGAATAAAATTGTGAACTAAGAACAACAGTGAATTTAATAGGAGGGGTACCTAAATGGAGAATTAACTCAATTAGTGTGTGTAGAGCAGAAGGAAAGATTGTAAGAGAAAGCAGAAATAGCAAAAATAAATACATGAGAAGAAATTTTGAGAGGGGAAGCAAACAAAAAATACTGAATTTAAAATTACAGAGAAGTCAGATCATTTGGAAAATCAAAACCTGACAATTTAAATTATTTAAAAAGCAATGATCTCATGAAAAAGAAAATGGAATATAAAGGAAATGGTCTGCAGGACTGTTTCATTATTACTAATTGTAGACTTAGTTTGATACTTATAAATATGGTTTACCAAGTCATTGTACATGAGCTGCTCCAAAAGTAATGCTATTTTATTATATTGGCCCATGACATAGAGGTAGATTTTGGTGATATGGCAGTAGAGGTTGAAACTTCCCACCAACATTCCATTCCATTTTGTTGTCATGTGACAGATGACAGCAGAAGGACAGTCTGACAAAATGGCTTCTAATGTGGAACTGCATATGGAGCAAAGGTGTGTCACTGAATTCCTCCATGTGCAAAAAAATGTAACCCATTGATATTCATCAACTATGGAGATCAACCAGTGGATATGAGCATAATGAAGCAATGGGTGGTGCATTTCAATGGTGGCAACTCTCACAGTGGGTTCAAATCTTATTTATTGCCAGTGAAAATACATAGCTCATGGTGGTGACAGTGTAGAAATATAAAGTTTTGTAACTGAGAATTTGCTCCATCAAATAGTGATATTGAGCTCTTTGTAACTGTTGTAGTGTGCATGGAAACTGGATGCATTTCCTTCGGAACAACCAATGTTTAGTTTACCACTAACCGATAGTTTACCACTTCTCTCAGCCCTCGTACTGGAGAATCACTTACAAAATCAGTTGAAGTTTTGTAGTTGCCCTTAAAATTCACATGCATATCTCATGATCCCTCAAGTTAGTTACATTATTTTATTTATTTTCTTATTGCATATATTAACACATCAAACGAAATTGTAAATTGTGTTGGGTTGGTGAAGAAAAGTAATACACTGGTACAAACAAGTGAATTACTGAAATTGGCATACTGTATCAATATACATCACTTGCTTCCAATATCTCTATTTCAGGAGTGTATTTATAATTTTTGCCTGTGTTTGTGGAAGAAGTCTCAGTCCAAATTTTGTTCACAGTTATGTAGATTACAAAGAAAATTTGTTTTAGGGCTATAGATGCGATTGAGGCAGGAAAGACATTCTGAAAGTTACTGCATTCCATTCAGAAGACACTTCTTAGATGAATGGAAATAACCTGTGAGTTGCTCTCTTGTATTATTTCATGAACAGATTCTGAAAACTACCAAACTTGAGCTTATTTTGCTTAACTGGAGTGACATTCAAATGTGGAGCAAGAAAATCCTCATAGATAGCATGCTACTGTATAAAGAGTGGGGATCTAATGCAATAATGAATCAGGTGGTAGGCTCAGTATACAACTTGAATATCCTTCATCTTCATTGCTTTCACTGCACTGAAAATAGCCATCTCAACTTCACTGAAGGGTGGAGAACTACTCCTTCACAAGGACTTGCAGCCTGTATCTCAGTGTCCATTTTTAAATACCAAAAAAGTAACTGACATTTAGAATCTAACAGAGATAACTGAAAATCTGTTACTGATGTCAACAGAGACAGGACTGCCATGATTTTCACATTTTTATTGTACTTTTGTGAATGTTAAATATCAACAATTTTTTGTATGAAGACCATATTTAATTCAGAGAAAATAAAGGAATAGCCACTAACAAGACTTGCATCCTTCTGAGCTCTAGGAACAAAAAAAAAAAAAAAAAAAAAAATCTGCAGATGAAGAACAGATATATCTTCATATATCACTTGCAGGCTGCAAGTGAAAAATCAAAATCTCAATGTTTCCCATCTGATAAATGGTTTTAGTACTGCTACCAGGTTACCTAACATTTCATACACTGACACCTCTAATAGTTACCTCAGGACAAAGAAATAAAAAAGAGTCTGATTTTTGAACAGCTGAAGTTGAAAAATGTTCCCAAGTGGGACATAACATAATTAGCCCAAGATTAAATGCTTCAATTTAAGTAACAAACCATAAACCCTTAAGATCTTAGAGACGTGGTTTTACTTTCTTTTGTGTTTATCCTACTTCAAAACTGTTGATTTTCACCATTGGAACAATGTAGCTGAGTGCTATAAATTCAAATCCCCCTGAAGCATTTTGGACCATAACCTCAGCAGGTCTTAGAGGTATACTCTTACACAGAAGAAGGACTATTCGTAAAATATAAATTTTCTTCATGTGATTGTAAATTAAGCAATGATATTAAAATTATCATTGGCAATCCTGCCCATGGCAGGGGACCGAAACTGGATGATCTTTAATGTCTCTTCCAACTCAAGAAACTCTGTGATTCTATGATAATTTTTCATAACATAAACAAGATCTTGTACTGAATTATATCTAACATATGACAAGCAACTTTTCCTACCTAGGTACTATTTAAAGAGAAATACTTTTTAAGGTCATAGATATTTTGAGCTATAATTTAATGCTTTTAATTATATATGTTACTATGTACATGTCATTATAGCTGTTATTTTAATTGAAAAACAAGAGAATTGTTGCTATTTCCCAATGTTCAGTAATTTTATACGTGGAATAAAAAGAGATGAAATAGTTGCAGACACTGCAAAACATCACACTCTGAATCTGTCACGTTGAATCTGTCCAAAGAGGATGGAAGACTAAGGCAAATAAATATAAGATGTCAGTGTGAAGTAAAAAAATACGTAATGAAAAACAAAGCTGTTTGGTAAATAGGATTGATAATGAGTTTTAAACACAGAAAGTGCAGGTACTGCTCACAAAGCAAAATGCTAATACATGGCTCATTTTCCAAAGGGACTGTTCTAAGCCTGTGTTCACTGAACAAATCAGTTCTTGAGGAGAACTGAGAAATGAATTTCGGTTTCTAGTATAACAAAGACCACGCAAACTTGTGTATCACAATTTGTTTGCTAGAAGTGTAAAAGCTTGAAGGTTTTCCTTTGATGATAACAGTGAAACTAAGAAAGCAGAGCACAAAAGAGAAAGGACTATAAAGATAACTTTGTATAAAATTTATTGTATCTATTGTACTGTTAGTATTTCAACACTACCTTGCTTTCTATCTCTCAGTAGGTAAGTAAAGCAAAAAGTAGAGGGAAAAGAAAGTAGAATACACCAAAGATAATTGATGTAGTGATGACATTTAACGCTTTGTGTAATGAATCATCTTTAGTGTTACTTAATTTTATTTTCTGCCTTCAAATTGAAGCTGCAGGCAAGTTTTTTCCCAATGTGATTATTTTAAAGTAATAAATGACTAGATGATATCAGAAGAAATCCTATTGTGTGAAAGAGAAAGACTGAGAGATGATTCTGACTTAAAGTTCTTCTGGGACAATTTCTTTTTTCTCTTTTATTTCTTTCTAAGGTGTTCTGCACAAGAAGTCTTGTTACTATAGGGGGTATTAGGTTGCATATTAATACAAACAGTAACTAAAATAACAAAATATTCTACACTTTTAATCTTGACTTTTTTTTTTAAAACCCTCTCAAATACCTTCCCCCCCCCCTCCCCCCCCCCCCCCCCCCCCCAAAAAAAAAAAAAAGAAAGAATATCTGTGAGTCAAATTGGATAGAGCATATTTCATCATCCTCAGTACATGGTAAGGGTTTTGAAGTTCTGAAAGCAGTATTTTGTGGCTGAAGTAATACCTGTTCTGGTAGTTTTATGAAGAATTCTTACAAAACTGATTTGTGCAAAACTGGATGCTGACAGGGCCTTACAGAATTTCTGACAATAAATAATATTTGTTATAAACATGGACATTTGTAATTTTTTTTTGACAACTTATCACTCTAAAACATTCTCTCAAATTATTATTATTATCAATATCATTATTATTAAAAAGTCGTTATTTTTAATATTTTAAATGAATCTTCAAATATTTATATGTCTCTGCTTTCAATGGAAATATGTGAAGACTTATTCTCTAATGTAAATCAAGCCAAAACAGACTTTGGAATTCTGGTATGTTGATGATGTGCACTGAACTGTGGTCATACAAATTTTCAGAGGTTTCAAGTGCACTAACCTTCTCTACATCCTCACATTCATCATTATTGAAGTAATTTGTCCACTGAGCTGTGCATACTGCTGTGCATGCTATATGATCTCTGTTATCTCAATTATAGCAAGATTTCTTAGCTAGCTATACTATATCATCAAAATCTAATTTGTGTTTCAGAAGAGTGTGAGGTAATTCCATCAGCATACTTACTCACACCTCTACAGAGCAAGGAAAATTGCATGGTATTTCTGACCAAGCATATATTACGGTTTTAAAATGCAAATCCATATCTTTGTTATGACTTCAACCTTGACCTTAGATTTAAACCAGTGTTTTATCCATTTGCTCTCTGAAGCCTAAAATAGAATGTGCATGTGAAATAACTATTTAGATGTAGTTTTGTCTGATTTGCATACTGCCAAATTTGTAATTATTTTTGTTTGACATGATACAACTGCATCTAGCATAAAATCAAAGGCAGTAAACCAGTAAATTGTTTTGCTGCTTCCCTGTAAGCAGCATGCTAAGAATGCTAGAGTATACCACTTAGGAGAACTAACATCAATTTTTATATCAAAGTCTAAAAATTCCTTCCTTCCTTCCTTCCTTCCTTCCTTCCTTCCTTCCTTCCTTCCTTCCTTCCTTCCTTCCTTCCTTCCTTCCTTCCTTCCTTCCTTCCTTCCTTCCTTCCTTCCTTCCTTCCTTCCTTCCTTCCTTCCTTCCTTCCTTTCTTTTCTTTCTTTCTTTCTTTCTTTTTTAATGTACACACTAAATTACATGTATGAAAGTTGAAGCTCAGTTGCAGCTGTTTCATTTTCATATTTCATTTGCTACACTCAAGCTTTTATGAAAATAAGCATTTTCTGCCAATATCTTGAAATACTTATAAATGGAGAAATTCTTAGAAGTGACTATTTTGGTATTTAGTGTCTTGCTTTCCATCTTTATGCTGTTTGCTCAAAACAAACATTAAAATCAAAGGATCTTTTACAGCATGCATGAAATACAACAGCAATTTGAAGATACAAAACAGGAAGGACTCATTTGAACAATTAAATCATACTCTGTAGTTCCAAGGACACTGCAAGGTATTCAGACTCTAATAGATGAGAATAGAAGAGGAGAGATTTGCTGATGACAGGTGTCTCTGAGGACATCCTTTTTCCAGGCTAAAGAAGTCCTTTTTCTACAGTCTATTCTTGCGGAGCCAGTGTTCTAGCCTCTGTCTATCTTGTTTTCCCTGCACATGTGTTCTTCTCATTCACTAAAGTGTTTTCTGCACTGCGTGCTCTAACTTGGGCACAGAATATGGATGTGGATTAATGAATGCTGAGCAGGTAGAAATAATAATTCTTAACCTACTAGTCATAATTTCGTTCATACAACACAACGTGCTGTTGGTCCTCTCTCTTACTGACTCACATTCAGTTCATTGTCTTTATTTTAACATTGAGAGAAATATGAAATTTATGAAAGCGATGTGAACTACTTCAATATATTGTTGGACTTTGATAATGAAGAGTAAGACAAAGCCTGTGCATGTTTTATTCCATGTACACAATATCATGATGTCATGTTTATAAATGACAAATAGATTATTGATATGAAACTGATTATACTGAAGGGCAATGACATTTTGTCTGGCATTCTGGAGACTAAGACATTATTTTCTCCTGGAATTACTCTTAAAATAGGAGTATTATTGAATGCTACATGAATTCGAATAATATCCTAGGTATGGGGAGAGAGCAGATTTCAGGCTATTAGGGAACAAGTTAGTAAGTCCCCTGGAAAACTGCTTTTGAAGGCTCTGGTGTTTATCTGCACTACAACTTCTAAGGGCATAGGGTCAGCAAATTACAAAATATTAAGTCTAGTAGGTGGGAGAGAAGGACAGCTAGGCTGACCAAGGATCTTCTAGAGATTAGTCAGAATGTGTATGGCCATTGGAAGCAAGGTCAGGCTGCACAGGAATATTACAAAGATTCAAGGCCAGGCTGGATGTGGCTCTGGGCAGCAGCCTGGTCTAGTGGTTGGCACATAGCAGGGGGGTTGAAACTAGATGATCATTGTGGTCCTTTTCAACCCAGGCCATTCTATGATTCTATGATTTATAGGGAGTTTTGTGGCCAAAACTCAGATTAAGTCAATATAGTCAATGCTGATCGGTACTGTGGAAGACATTAAAAGCATTTTTCTTTTTCTCTTTTTTTTTTTTTTTTCTTCCTTTTTAAAAAATTTTCTCCTTTCTCCTTTTAACAAAAGGAGAATCAGAGAGAACATTAGTTTTTCACTTGGTGATAACGGTCACCTTACTAAGAGCAACACAAAAAATACAGAAATGTGTAAGGCCTTCTATACCACTATCTTCAACTTCGACGATTACCTTTGCAATCCCAGGTGTACTGAGTTGAAGGACTACAACTGCAGTGACAGTCAAGTCACAACTAAAGCTGAACTTGTGTGAGATTTGCTGCTCTACCTTGATGCATATAAGTCCATGAGGTCCAATAGAATCCACAACAGAGTACTCAGAGAGCTGGCCAATGACATTTCAAGACATCTCTCAATTATTTTTCAGTGATCTTAGGAATTTGGAGAAATTCCAGTTAACTGGAAAAGATCCTGGTAATTACAAGCACGTCAGTCTCACTTCAGTTCCTAGTGAGATTATGGAGAAAATTATGCTGGGATTTACTGAAAAGTACCCGAATAACGATGCAGTCACTGGTCATAGCCAACATGGGTTCACGAGGGAAAGATCCTACTTAATTAGTTTCACTTCCTTTCAAGACCAGGTCACCCTATGTAATTGATCAAGGGAAGCCAGTTGTTGTTATCTTGATTCTTTACTTATGGATTTAAGTAAAGCTTTTGCTACTATTTCTCACAATATCCTTCTGAAAACGTCCAACAAACAGCCAGACAAAAACATAATATGATGAATGAGCATTTTGCTGATGGGTGAGATCCAAAGGGTGACAGTAAATAGGGTATGTCATGGTTCTATGTTTTTGTTTTTGTTTTTGTTTTTTGTTTTTTGGGTTTCAGTATTCCACATCAAAACATCATGTAGTGTACGGGGCATTAAAGTGTCACTGCCCCAGTCCCAGGTACCTATCCCTGTACATTACAGAAGTCACGGGATCTGGCCCTTCCGGGTGGGGGGGGCGCTCTCTTGCTGCCTTGCAGTGGGTGCTGGAGGTGCTTTCCTAGCCGTTCCAAGCTTTTCAGGTTTGACTCGGTCCCGGGAACTCTCTCTCTTATCTTGTCTGATTTATTAATCTCAATTTCAATTAAATTGTATATATTGTGTTATCTTGTATTCCAATATTATAGTAAAATAAGTTTTCCTCCATAGATTGTTACCGCTGTTCTTTTCCTCCCTTCCTTCCTTCCCATTTTTGTGGGACTGGGGTGGGGGGGGAGGGCAGAGGCCTTTTGCCCCTATCACGGACATAGATTGATCTAGTTAACTCCGTGACAGGGTAACATCAGGCTGGTAGGCAGTCACTAATGGGGTTCCCCAGGGATTCCTTTTAGTGCAAGTTCTCCTTCATCTTTCCATAAGTGACTTTCATAAAAGTATTTTTGAGCAAGTTTGCTGACAACAATAACTTAAGAAGAACTATTGACTCTGTTGAGAGTAGAGAGACCTTTCACAGACATCTAGACAAATTAGAGAGCTGGACAATCACAATCTGCATGAAGTTTCACAAGAACAAGGGCAGAATTCTGTGCCTATGAACAGGCAACCTTAGCTATACATACAGTCTGTGGATTGGGATTGAGGGATTTGGTTGACAGAAATTTTAATGTGAGTCATCATTCTGCCCTGGTAGCCAGGAACACCAACCATATCCCACTGTACATGAAGTATGGCATTGCCAGGTACACTACACTGGTGCGGCCTCACCTTGTGTGCTGTATGCAGTTTTGTGTGCAAGAATAAGAAAAGCACATAAAACCATTAGAAAGTGCCCAAACGAGGGTTATAAAGATGGTAAAATATCTAGAGGGGAAAATGTTTAAGGAGTGGCTGAAGTTCATTCCTCCTGGTTCGTTCAGCTGAGAAAGGAGAAGACTGACAGGAAAACACGTTGCAGCCTACAGCTTCCTCACAAGGGAGATCAGAATGGCATGTGCTAATCTCTGCTCTCTGGTGACAACAATAGAACCTGAGGAAACAGTACAATGCTGTGTCAGGGGCAGTTCAGGTTGGATAAAAGGAAAAAGTTCTTCAGTGGGAGCTGGTCAGGCGCTGGAATGGATTCCCCAGAGCAAAGGTCATGGCTTCGAGCTTCCAGAGTACAAGATGAGCTCAGACAAAATTCTTACACATATGGTCTGAGTTTTGGTTGATCCTGTGTGGAGCCAGGATTGGCTCTGATAATCCTTGTGAATCCCTTGCGACTTGGGATAGTCTATGATTCTATGACTTCATAGTTTTATGAATTAAACATCAGCTTGATATAGAAGATTAAAACATAATATACTAAAACAAATATACCCAAATACCACAGTTTGAAAGGTACTTATTTCAACATACTTCTGGTTACCCATGATACAGAGTAAGTTATAACATGTTGAAAATAATTTGACCATTCTTGTCCCAATAAAAAGTAGTAAGAAAAAAATAAGTAGGCAAAGCAATGTGTTAAATACTTTTTTTTTTTTTAATGGCCTTTATTCTGTCAGAAATCAAATTACTTACTATTTTTTAGCACTGAATCAAAACTTGAGATACTAGTTAACTCCTGAAGCAATAGTAATATCATGAAATGTTCTAATGAGGGTGACAGCAATGTCAAAGCCTAATCAAAATTAATTTTCCTTTTAGATATCTTTCCAGAAAGTGTGAACTGAGAACTTATTAATTTTATATTTCTTCTATGAGCATATGACAGTGCGCGTGTGTGTATAATGTGTGTGCTTATAGTGTATGTCTGTAATTCACCATGAGGGAGATGTTCATTATTTCCATATTTTTAGGGAAAAGACTGAATAAAAACATATGGAAAATACCCTAAGCAATCTGTAAATATTCACAGTTTTGATATTTGTAAAGAAACCTCTACTGCTTAGTGTGACTATGGGTTAATGCAGAGGGTTATTGCCTAACAACCATACAGCAGTCAAATCTCATCACCTTCAGCAGAAATAATTTATGGTTTAATCTTACATGCAGGCGTATTAAATTAGTATTACTCATCGGAACTCACTTATTAATAAAACAAGCTGAATTAGCCACTGGAGAATCATATTTGGAAATTCAATGAAAATTTTACATTTTTAATAAAGGCTCAGAAATATTATTGCAGAGCAGGTGATATGAAGAAATGTGGTCAAATTTGACATTCATTAATAATTGAAGTGTAAAACGTGACAGAGGTGAAAATTGATATTGATTTTTTCCCCTCTAATATTTGGATGAGTTCTGAAAAGTAAATAAAATGAGATAACAAGACATATCAAGTCACCCTGATTTCTTTCATCACTTCTCCCTATATCCACACACATATATCACTATTTTCCCTATCATGTTTTTGAATTATTCAACACCCATAGTCTTTTCAGTTCAATGCATTATAAAACACACTCAAGCTGAGTTTCAATCATGTTAGACTGACAGCTGAATTTTTTATGAAGGATTATTTAAAACAAAATGCATCTAGGGTCCTACAGTCTCTAAAACCAAACAAACCTTACTGTTCAGTGAAGAAATGTCAGCACTATGGAGAATTTCTCAAATAAAAAAATTAAAGGGATCCTGTTTGATGCGTATTAACCATATCAATATTAACAACCTTCAGCTGGATTTCAGAAGTGATTTGAGAACATAAGTATTACCAGGTTTGTATTTTAACTAGCTGTGAAAGCTCTGAAATCTTCATATTCATGATGAACTTGACACGCCTTTGGGACAACTAAAACAATCCAACCAATTTCAAAACTTCTGTTGTTAAACTACAGGCTTGGTTGAGTTTAGTATCTTACACTTCATTGAACTCCAGTGCGAAAAGGGCCACTGGCTTCTGCTCAACAAACTCCATCACCCTGAATATGTATCTACAAGTAGCAAGATTTACAGGTCTAGAAATGGTACTCTCTGTAGAGTATGTCGGTTTGTTTCAAAATTTCTTCTGTCTGCTCTCACACTAGCTGGGCTTGAGGTCAGGTTATCTTGACTAGTTATCACTTAGTTTATATTCATCTACTTGAATGACTGGTTTAATCTTTCTTTGTCCAGTATTGGTGATAACAAAGAGGAAACTCACTGAAAATGAGCTGAAGCCTTTTATTACAGAATCACAGAATGCCCAAGGTTGGAAGGGACCTTAAGCATCATGAATCTCCAACCCCCCTGCCATATCCAGGAACACCAACCTCCACATTCAGTACTAGACCAGGCTGCCCAGCACCCCGTCCAATCTGACCTTGAACACCTCCAGGGATGGGGCATCCACAACCTCTCTGGGCAGCCTGTTCCAGCACCTCACCTCTCTCTCTTTAAAGAATTTCCCCCTGACATCCAACCTAAATCTTCCCTCCCTCAACATAAAAGCCATTTCCCCTTATCCTGCAGTTGTCTACCCTTTCAAAGAGTTGATTCCCCTCCTGTTTGTAGGCTCCCTTTAGGTACTGAAAGGCTGCAATGAGGTCACCCCGCAGCCTTCTTTTCTGCAGGCTGAACAAGCCCAGCTCCCTCAGGCTGTCTTCATAGGGGAGATGCTTCAGTTCCCTGATCATCTTTGTGGCTCTCCTCTGGACCCTCTCCAACAGCTCCCTGTCTTTCTTATACTGGGGGCTCCAGACCTGGACAAAATTATTCCTATGTATTACCAAAGTAATTCTCTTGCTTCTGGAGGAAGCCATGTCACATGATCTAGCTGTAGATGTAAGTGTTAAGGATGGAATAATAATAATAAAAAAATCGTATTATTTAATATTTTACAGTTTTAACTATCTTTCATCTGGCGTTTTGACATAGTCATGTATTTCCACATTTCAAATTCTTTGCAACATTGTACAAATAGTATGTTACAACTTTGCCTAGAGCTGCAAGAACACAAGAAAATTCTGGTATGGACTTTTCCAAGGTCATTTTCTTGAATATAACTGTGTGTCAAGAAGTGAGTCTTCTTGAAGTGTATGCAAAGAAAATGAAAGCATCTATGAGAATGTCAAAGCCACAGAACATTCAGAAATATTATAAGCAACCATGAATTAAGGAAAAGGGAAGAAACAGAAAATTTAAAAGAAGGAATTTCTTTAACTATGCTTTCATGTTTTGAGACAAACATTTTTACTGAGAAATCTGATCAAATAACACTGATTGACTGCAGTTATACTCTCATGCCTTCGTTCTATTGCAGAACACATAAAATTTGCAGGTCCCTTTGACTGTATTAAAAAAGAAAATGGATGGTAGTCTACATCTCATTTTGTAGGAATGAATTTACATTGTGTTCAATAGCCAGAATTAACAAAATCTAGTCAATAACTCGGAAGGTATTACAAGAGGTATTTTGCTTTAATTAATGAGATGTACTGCAGAAAATGTGAGTCAGCTGAGATTTTAAATATAACAATATATTATTCACCACTCACATATGTCATATATTAATGTTGGAAACATAATTCTGTATTATGAGTTCTGTGCTATTTTGAATTTGAGTGTTGGTTCTTTTTTAATTTCAATACTTTAATTAAAATGAGACTATAGCTTGATCAGGAACATTGAGCAGCATCTACTGGGTAAATTAAATTGTGACAGTACAAACAATATCACTTTTTCTTTTGCAAAATGTGGAGTAAATTTTTCAACAAAAAGCTTGTGGAAATGGAAGTATTTGATTGTATGTGACAGGTAACAAATTTCAAAGTACTTCTCTACAAAAAAAGGGGACTTTAAATATAGGAAAACAGAAAAGAAGTAGATGGGTATGCACTGTTTAAGTTCATAGATTACAGTGTTTGAAAAATACACATTTTTTTGAATTTAGGTTATTAGTAAACTATAGACCACATTGGGTTTCCTCACTACAGTTAGAATCTTAGTCAGTTCTTTCTGAGGCAAGCATGCTCATACTTGTAGTGTTTTACATCAGTCATTCAAAAAGATATGTTTTTTATACACCTTTCATATCAGATTCCTATAATTTTGGCTAGATAAACAGTCTTTTTCTACCACAGAACTGTTCAGGGAACAATACATGGCTTTCTCTCCTGAATATTGACAACTTCTATTTTCCCCTCCACCCATGTGCCTGGAAAGTGTTTGGGGAATTTCAGGCCTTGTCAGATTTTTATTTCCAATCTTTCCCAGATATTGCTATGTTAAAGATCACAGTTGTGCTTTTGGAGGATCTTTTTTTTCCTGTGATCCTTTTCTGAGGAAAAACAAGCCGACAGTTTAAATGTTCCAACAGAAATATTCCAACAGAAAATCTGTGAAGAATATACCTTTTATTGCAAATGCTTAGACCCCTACTGCAACAAGATTCTTAATACAAGTATTAGAACTCTTGGCGACTTCAAATTTTTTCAGTCTATTTCACTATGAAGTTAAGAGTTTTGTCCTCCTTATCCTGATAATTTTAGTACTTATTTATTTAGTACTTATATTTAGATAATATTAGTTTCATTCATCAGTAAACTACATAGATTGCATATATAATCACACAAGTGTAGGGAGACATATGTGTGACAAAGATGAACATGGGAAGATTTTCAAGTTTCAAAAAACTATTTCACAACAAGTTCCACAGCAGATGTCTTTCTGTCTTAGGCTCTCTGAAAAATTCTACTTCTCATTAATTTTGGGAAAACATGTATTTCTCACCTTTGTTACTACTCCTGCTGAGAAAAGAATCATGTTCTGGGTTATTAGACATTTATCCTAGAACATGGCACCTGTAATACTTTCTCCTCTGCTGCATAGTTCCATACAAACAACCAAAAATTACCAGCTTGTATTTGTACCTGATCACTGAACCTGAACCTCCAAGTAAAGCCTGAAGCTATAGTTTGTTTGAAACTCTTATAAACCAAATTGTAATGTTCAATGATGAAGATTTTGTACAGTAAACCCTGGAAGACTCCCTCTACCTTATTCAAAATTTTGACTTCAAACCACTCACAGTGTAGCTGCACTTATTCTCTTCTGCCTGGCTTTATTTAATTTATTCACTTGTGTAAGTTGCTGTTCTTAGGAGTTAACATACTAGCCAAACAGATGAAAATGGTCAGCTCCAGAATAAAAACTTTCTAGCTATAACTAGCTATGCTACAGTAATGATGGCAAAGCTCCTGTTTGATTTCTATGTGTGTGACAAGAATTGCAGTCACCTCTATCGTTGGCAAAATTTCTTGACATAACTTTCTATTTTTCCACTATTCCAAATGCATGTTATCTTTGTGATGAGATGAATAAATATTTATAAATTTAAGTACAGTCATAAACATTTCATCTAGGAAAAAAAGAGTATTGATTAATCACTTTGACAAGAAATTTCTATGAGATATAACTGGCAAAGAGTATAAGAAACAAAACAAGGCTTCCTGAGCTGCACTTACTAACACTTCTTGCTGTCTGGAATAAGGCAAGTGACAGAAAGGCAGACCTTGAAGATTTGTCTAAGATTGTTCTAAGTATTTAGTTCTCCTTGTAGATGATCTGACTAAAGGAGCAATATTGAAACATGGTGCAGAAAGTTTTGTGTATTTTGGCATGCTTGCCAACATCCCAAACACAAAAATATGATAGTTAATTTCCATTTGTGGATTCACTTTGTATAAGAATGTAAATGACTCAGAGAATGACAAAGAAAAATACATCATCCTCTTTAAGGTGGCAAGATCCTTTCTCACAACAGTTCATAATTTTTTCCACCTCTACACTTTCCTAAACTTGTTCCCCTTAAATGAACTCATTTTCATTCTCCATTTTGTTTCAAATCAATCAAACATATATTTTTTTCATGCATAATTTTGTAAAATTACCCATTGCAGGTCAGACCAAATATTCACCTAGTGCAGCATCCTGCTTTTCACGGAGGGCTTGGGCAGGAGCACAAAAGCAGAGCAAGAAAGTCATGATACTTCCCTAGAATAGTCTCCTTCCTTTCTGGGAATTTATGGTGCAGTGACCTGAACTAGAGTTTACATATTTATATTTACTCATGTTCAGTGCATTTTTCTTCATTAAGTTTTTCCTTTCTTTTTTAAATCTCAAATAGACATTTAGTATCAACAACATTCTGCAGCAAGAGAAACCAAAGACAAGATCACAAGAATGATCCTCCTTTGCCCAGAATAGGACTGTTTAGCTCTTATGTTAATCCCACTTATCTTTGAAAAAAAAGAATGCAAAATATCTGTCCTGACCGTACCTCAATACAAGAACCAATGCAAAATCAGCAAGTACCCCAACTTGGTCATGATCAAACCATTGTACACCACTTTCTAAAAACAAAGACTTATTTATGTCTAGAATTACCTGCACATGTATGGTTAGGATGTTTCATTACAATTGTCCCACACGCAAAATGGGGGTGATAGTCTTTTTTATTTTCTAACAGATTTCAGTGTGAACCAATGCATCACATAATTTAATGCTAATACATATTAATATAATACTTTGATATATACTACGTTAAGGTCACTGTAATGAAAAAAAGCACTTTTATCAAGCTCACATAATTTGTACTAGAAATTGTATCCAAGAAGAAAGACTATACATAAATAACAAATAATACTAAATGAAAAAGAATGTATTTATATACTGTTAAATATTACTAATACAGATGGAGGAAAAAGTGACCAAAATACCCTTTTGATTTTTTGGAGGAGGGGTGAGGATGTTTTTTCAATCTGTGTGACACAGTAATAGAAACATCAGTTTCTAGAACTACGTGTTAAATTGATGATCATATCATAACAATGCATTTCTGGAATTTATATAAAAATATACACAGCACATCTTTTCTGCATAAATTTTTCTGCATTCCTGTCTGTAATTCATCAAATGCTTAATGACCTGTACATTATTATGCATTATGTACTTCAATATTTCTTTTTTTCAACTTTAAATAAGAACTTGTTTTCTTACCATATTCCAAACTCTTTTTTACTCTACATACTGATTGTATCCTATTATTATTAGTTAAAACACTATTCACATTGCTCTATATTGCTCCTACATTAAATTAATGATATATGTACTTCAGGGATAGGCCTGTGATAGTAGCTTTGTTTGCTTATCTTTGAGCTGATGTGACTTTCTACCATAACTGCTTACCCTTGTAATGAAGCAGAGCATTTTCCTATTCTCCAAAGCTTCCTATTTCATTTCTGACATTCCTCACCACAGACACCAGTTTTCTAACATTTGACTTCCGCACATTATTTTATACAAGCCTATCTACCAAAACTAAAAAAATATATGCAAATAACTTCAGTAACACACATCTTCATTGGCCATCGACAACTAAAACATGAATAAAAATGTTATGTGGGTCACTGCAGATGTACATAAAATGCAGTAAAACTTCTTTAGCCATCTCACTCTCTTTAAGTATCTTCCACCTAATATGGTAGAGATATTCTCCAAGAAATCTGCTTCAGCAGATGTTTTTGAGTTGTTTTTTCCCAGAACTAGAAATTTGGAATAGGTTACAGCTTGAAAGGGTCAGACATAGCAGATTCATTTTAAAACTCCATGAAATACATGAAATACAAACTGTAAAATTTAATTTATACTTAAATACTTCTAAATGATAGTTGTTCTTATACAATATATGTTAATGTTTCTCCAGACACTTGGTCACAGGATGTGACAAAATCACACAGAACCTCAGAGAGATCGTTTTCTCTACTTCTGCCTGTTGCAATCCTGATAAGGTTCATTTCCGACCAGGTGTTTTCCAACCTGAGCAATTCTATGATTCTATGATTCTACAAGCAAAGCCTCAGTTTATCATGTAAGGTTAATTTGCTCTGACTGATACATTGCTTTGCATCTGGTGTTAATATTTTAGTCTAAATGCCACACCATCTTTTATTTATGGTGATCTTTATATTCATTTCTCAACCATGGCAGTCACTGCATGTAGAAAAGGCATTGATCCTTTTTTTTTTCTTTCTAATTTTCTATTTATATCACATACTTTATGCCCTTAAGAATAAGCATAAACCTTGGAAGAGAAAAAGAAGATAGAGGAGAAAAAAAAACAAAAAACATACTTTGGTGACTTTTCCAAAAAGTTAAACCACAAATGGTCTTTTTCCTCAAATAGGACTAAGGGGTAAGATTTATGCATTTGTCTTAAATGGGACATCATGTATGCACTACTTTTGAATTGTATCTCATATATGAAAAGGCCACTGGACAATAACAGCCAGATACAAATGTGGAAATGTAAATAATAAAGCTCTGCATGAACTTTCAATAAATTCACCTGCAGGTCTAATTGCATAATGACTGCTCTTTAAAGAACTTTGATAATAGCCAACTGGAATTATGAATCAAGGTCTATGTTCTATCAAATGTAATACTACCACTAAATAATCGATTTTCTTCAGCCAAAGCCACAGGACAAGGCAGAATACCTAAACATACATGTCAGAGATACCTTTCTTTTTTTTTTCCAGACTCAGATAAAGATCACGTAAGTTCTTGAAAGTCTGGATATCTAGCAAAACATTATTAGTACTCTCTTAGAGCATCAGTACCTTTCAGTTTTCCATCTTTTCATTTCAGGGAAACCTGACCTCATCTTCTCAGTCATACCTCTGTTTGAATCTCATGTGGTTTTGTGAAATATATGTCAGCTTCACTTGACACTGCAGTCTATGAGTTAGAAACAACCTTCCCACATAATCCTGCTTTGTTGTCTTGAGAAGTTCATGTAACAACATTCCAGAATTCCACACACACTCTTGAAAATTCTCCAGTCATCATTAAATGACTAAAAAGTTATTACCTTGAAATTTTACAAAAAAAAATTTTTGAATCTCAATTTGGATACAAGAACAAAAAAATATTCCAGTGATAGCTGTAGAGAAGTAAAGGTGGGATGCGTTACAACAAGGAGTCTATTGAGACAGTATATTAATTCCTGTTGACAGGATAAATTCTGCTTAATTATCTGCCTGACATTTTTGTGCATCAGTCAAATTGTAGAATAAAGTCACTAGCATAGGCTAGATTAAATGTAATATTTTGCCACAGTGGACATAGTCCCAGCTTTAGAACAGTTGTCTGAATGCGCATAATAATAAAGAATAATTTACCTACTCTACCATGGTTAAAATTTATTCAGTCATTCCCACATTCAGGTGATTTTAAGAGCAGAGGTCAAGACAATCCCCATTATTTTCCATTCATTCTCTATCCACCAAAGGTAATCTTGTCCCAGTGAATACTTTATTCTATTGTAAAAGTGTCTTGCATATTTAAGAAAATCATTAATCTCCTCAATAAGAAATATATTCAGCTGCTCCTCTTTTGTCTTGATGCATGAAGCATCCAGGGAATCAAGTATGATATCACAGTTTGTAATGGTTCATTTTTGTCTTAGAAGCACAAAATGCGGTCCTGAAGACACAACATATCCCACAGGTGTTATGCTTAACTGTTTGAATATAATTCAGCCCCAAAGGAAATTAATATTAATAATTAAGGCTGCAACTAGAAAATTATAAAGTATTAAAAGTAAAACTTACATCCCTTGGGAGGACGTTAAAGGTATCAGGAGAAGAGGAAATGTTCTCCTCAGTCCTCCTGGTTGAAGACTTGGGTGCAGGTGAAAGAGAAGGATGACTAAACTGAATGATTGTGTAATGTTGTGCACAGAGTCTTCTGTACTGCAATCTTTGAAAAGTCTTGAAGAGATCAGGCACACTGACGACGATAGGCCACAGCTTACCAGGAGGGGCAAGAATGTTCTGGGCAGGAAGCAGAGTTCTAAACCAGATTTGAAAGGGGAAGAGAAGTATTTGAGAGTGACAAAGAACCAGGGAACACTGTTACTTGACAAAGTAGCAGGGAAATCTTGAATTTGTCCTAGAGTAGATATAGGTAAGATGTTAGAAATAAACTTTTTATATAAGGAGTGGTGAGACACTGGAGAAGGCTACCCAGGGAAGCTCTGGGTGTCCCATCCCCAGAGATGTTTAAGTCCATGTTGAATCAGGCCCTGGGCAGCTGAATCTGTTGGATGGCTACCCTCTCCACAGCGGAGGGCTGAGACAGGTTGATTATTAGGGTTCATTTCAACCCAAGCCATTGTATATTTCCATGATTTTAGCCCCAAAGGATATCACTCTAATACCTTAACAGTTTAAATGAGAATATAAGTAATACCTTTCAAATATCAGAATTCTATCCTGCTTGTTTCTTTACATGGACATACTGGTGAATTGGACAATGTAATCCTGAAATTCTGAGGAAAGTGAAGATTAGATTTCTGAACTTTTCATCTTATTTTTTCCTGCAATTTTACCTCCATTTAGTGGATTAAGTTATTCTTTAATAACAGAAGAAAGTGATATGCCTACATATTCTCTGGACAACAAATGTCACTGAATGGAGTGGAAAACTGCAAGAACAACACACCAAGCACTTGTTAATTATTGAGATGCTTCTTATGCATCTCAATTTTTATGTGGGCAGCCTGTTATTGCCCACAGATGTCTCTCATCTAACAGGGTATCAAAGTAAAAAGTGGGATTGACCTGTGTACTTTGCTCTTCACTGTTGAGAAAGGCTGATATACTGAGATTCAAATCAAACATGGTTTGAATTTCCCTCTCTAGAAGTTACAAACAGAAATCCTATTTTTCACCTTACTGAAGGGTAATAATGTTCACTATTATTTAGATGCATTAAGTGCCCAAGTTAGATAGAATGTACCTCAGTTGCAGATCTTTCACTTCACAATCAGATCTTTCATGCAAAATCACTTATGCTGTGCAGTTTTGATGCCAGAAAGAAGTAAAAGCCAGTCATAGAATCATAAAATCATAGAATCATAGAATCATAGAATCATAGAATCACAGAATTGCTCAGGTTGGAAAAGACCTTAAATATTATCAGGTCCAGCCACAGGCTAATCATACTACCCTAACTCTAACAACCCTCTGCTAAACATCCCTGAACACCACATCCAAACGGTTTTTAAACACATCCAGGGATGGTGACTCAATTACCTCTCTGAGGAGCCTATTCCTGTGCTTAACAACCCTTTATGTAAAGAAATGTTTCCTGATATTCAACCTAAACATCCGCTGGTGCAACTTGAGGCCATTTCTCCTCCTGTCACCTGTCACCAGTGAGAAGAGATCAACCCTGCTCTCACTGAAAGTATCTGTGAGCTGCAAGGCTCCTTTATTTAGCTATCATTTCACCCCTGCAAGGTGGCTGGACACTTTTCTTCTGTAAAATTGGTAGAGTTTGTTGCAGGTGCTCAACATTTATTGAAATCAATGTATGTTTAGTGTATAAATTACTTGAAAGCTACTGTTTGTAAAACTATAAAATTTTATATAATATATTAATCATTTGTTCTCCTAGAATTATCTTATTGTATACATATCAGTGTACAATTTCAATGTCTCTAACTAATGAACTAAACCATAACAAAGGATTATTTCCTGAGATAATAAATGTCATGGCCAGTTCTGGTAAGCATGCAGACTTTTTATGAGAGTTACTCAAGACAACTTCTCTATATGTCTACTAAGGCAGTGGAACTTCTTATAGAAGAAGGGTTAATTTTCTTAGCTTTGGGTTTTAGATTTACAGAATACATTGTATCCAACCTTAATATTTTACACCATAAGTCAGATCATGTTTTATCTTTTATTTACGGTGATCATCATATTAATTTCTCAATGGCATCTGGCATAGCAGGAAGGACAAGACATTGATCTTCCAATTTATCTGCTAGTCTTACCTATTCTGAGGTTGAAGCCTAGAGAGATTGATGTGACTCTGGCATCAGACCAGCAGCTGTATGTTTCTCATGCATGAAAAATAAAAAGAGGAAAACAAAATTTGACAATTGACAGTAATATCAGTGACCTCTGTAATAAATATAACAGGATGCTCTTAAATAATTTAATGGAATATCTGGCACTCCAAAATGAAAAATCAGTCATGTGAGAGTATGTGTATAGGGTTTTGTGAGATTCTGTTTACGTTTGCACACACGGCTGGAAACACCAAAGGACCATTTATTTTATTTACACATCAGAATGTTATAAAAGCAACCTATGATGAGATCACTAGTATTATGTATCTAATAATTCAGTAAAAGTAGTAAAATTAAAGTTCTGTCATTGTGTTTGCAATAGTTAGGTGAGAATATACTTATATATACACACATAATACATTTCCTGTAATCTCACTGTGTGAATCAGAGGCCTTCACTCTAGGTTGTGATAAATATCTTGGAATCATTCATAAAGCCTGCTAGGGCCAAGCTTGGAAGGATTACATGAAGAGAAGACTTTCATTTTCTTAATCACTATATTGCTTATAGTTGCAGACTGCAAATACAACAGTATTTGACAGCTCCTACTCTATCACTTCCAATTTTATCTCTTTAAAATCAAGTAGTTGATCTACACTGTTATCAGTAAGGAATCACAGATTAATACTACTTCCAAAATTCACTCAATTTCCTATCCCTGGTAATTTGAAATCAGAGAATGCTAACAATCTAATGCCTGTACTCCTTTGAATCTATCAGCTGTAGGCAGGTTACAGGCTTTCGTAAACATAAAATACAAAATTCAAAAACTCTCTCTGCAAAGTGCATCTAAACACATAAACGCTGTTCTATTTCAGACAGCTAAAATTATGTATCTAAAACTTGGTCAGTTAAGATGTAGAGAAGTTAAAGCGACCTCTCAAGATACTCTAAGTAGTGGTTACTGCACAAGTACACAGTACAAATCTATGTGAAAAGTCACAACTTGTACTCCTAACTTTGCAGTATACAGAATTTATTAAAGTCAATATTGTAATCACTGTCATGTCTTCTATGTGGCTTCAGTTTTCCAGGTTTCCTCTCTCTCCTTTACTTACTGACTCCCATGAATTTAGAACAGTACTGATTCATTTGTGCCAAAACTTTCCAGCTCTTCAACCCAGAATCCAGGATGCAACATCTTCACTGTGGCTGATGATCAAATAACCCTCTCCACATAAAAATCACTCTCTCTGGAGAGAGAAATAGCTCAATGACATAATCTGCACAGAAGATAAGGAAACATTAGGGATGGAATCATGCTCTAAAGATTGATTACAAACAACAGGCCTGAGTGAGATTCAGGAGATATCTGGAACTCAGCATCCTGGCTCTAATTTTACAGCTCTTTGGAAGACCTCAGTTCTCTTTGAAGATGCATCTGCAGCTGGCAGTTTCAGCTATATATTACTTCTGAAAGAAAAATACATCTCATCCCCTGTAGGTTTTAAGAAATCAAGAAGAAGGGAGGTGTAAAGTAACTTCCTGCTAGACACTTTTAAAGCTGCAGAAGAATATCTTCCCCACCATTCACAGTGCTCTTTGGCATTGTAGGAAGGACATGCATGGACTGAGGCACTGATTCATGTCCCTTAACAGTCTGTGATGTAGTGTTTGTACAAAAGGTGCCTTGTGACCTGTTGAGATTTATGTTGTAATGCAGGTGCTTTAAGAAATCTCACAGTTTTAATGGGCATAGTAAACAGTATATCTAACATAAAGCTTATAGCAAAAAGCTGTGAGGGATTCGAAAGTACAGCACAGAAATTGCAAGAAACTACTGCAAGCTATTTTTCTATTTTAAAGCTTTCTTTCTACTATGAGGATCCTTTATATCCAGAACTTCATTTTCTTGCAAATAATCCTTGCTTGCAATGTGTGTTGAAAAGAATGAATGAGAAAAACCTATGAGCATTTACCAAAATCTAGGGACATGCTTAGACTTGTTTTTGTCATATTTTAAAAATATTCAAATGTTATTATTCACTACTAGCTTCAGTTGAGCCTATAACAGAAATTCTGGTAAAATGAGAAAGGTTTCTCTCATGGTACTTCTAGACATAAACAGTAGAGGAAATGACAAACTTCACAGGAGAATCTGCTTTTATGATATTTGTTTCACAATTTTATTATTTTATGGAGTTCAGTAATGTTCTCAGTGCCTCAAGTAAAGGTAAGATGTACATAAAAGAACAAGAATGGCTACTATCCCAAGCTGCTTGTGATCAGATTTCATACAATGGCAAAGAGAACAACAAAACGAAATGAAGTGAAAAAAAGAAAGATACTGGGTAATTATAGCTGGTTAATAGCTCAGTGGTGCCATACATGTTCCAGAACAAGTATCTGTAAACTCAAAAATGTTCATGAAATGTGGTAAGTGCGCAAATAAGTAGTGATATGATATGACACAAAGTGACAAGCCATGCATAACATAATATAATATTTCACAGTTTGGGAGAATTTTCTTTCTATTCTCTATCCATTTCCGTCTTTAAAACTTTGAACACAGGATACCTGGACCTGCTGAGAATGGACAGACATTTATATTGAAGTTAGCTTGAAAAGAAGATACCTGCATCACTGTAATCAGTCCTCTCAACTGACACATAACTAGTTTGATAGAATCCTCCACATATATCTTGGAAAAAAATGAAGATTTCTACAGAGATGCTCTTCTGCAATATTATTATATTTATAGTTAGAGACCTTCTGTTTTCCGTAGCCACCTCTATATGTGACTATGTTTTAAGTAGAGGCCAGAGGAGAAAAATCTCTCACAGTATAAGAGTGGAGTGAGTATGAGACCACTTCATTAGGCTGAATGTATGTACAAGACATCAAAGTTAGATGACACACATCTCAGGGTTCTGAAGGAATTGGCTGATGTGGTTACCAAACTTCTCTTTATCATTTTTGAGAAATAATGTCTGTTAGAAGAAATCCCTGGTGACTGGAAAAGAGAAACATTACTCCCATATTCAAGAAAGGGAGGAAGGAAGACCTGGAGAACTATAGGCCAGTGAGCTTCACATCTGTGCCTGGGAAGATCATGGAAGAGATTCTCCTGCAAGACTTGTTAAAGCATGTGAGTGATGTGGAGGTAATCTGAGAGATATGGATTTGAAGGCTGGACTGTTAAATGGATAAGGAATTGGCTGAATAGCTACAGATTTGTTGTCAACAGCTCTATGTCTAGGTGGAGATCAATCATGAGTGGTGTCCCTGCAGACTCTGTCTTGAGAGTAGTGCTTTTCAACTTCTTTATCAGTGACAGGAGGATTGAGCGTACCCTCAGAAAGTTTGCTGATGACAACAAGCTATCTGAAATATTTGACACAAAGGAAGGGAGGGACACTATTGAGAGGGACTCTAACAAGCTCAAAAAGTGAGCATATGAAAATCTAATGAGGTTTAACAAGGTCAGGTACAAGGTTTTGCATCAAGGTAATCCCAGATATGTACAGATTGGGAGAAGAACTCACAAAAAGCAGCCCTGGAGAAGAACCTGATGGATAAAAAGCTGGACATGAGCCAGTAGTGTGCACTTGCAGCCGTGAAGTCAAAGAGTAACCTGGGCTGCATCAAAAGAGGGGGGCCAGCAGGATAATTATCCCCCTCTACTCTGCCCTTGTGAGGCCCTGTCTGGATTACTATGTCCAGGCCTGGGGTCCTGAGAACAAGAAGGATGCAGAGCTGTTGGAGAGGATCCAGAGGAGGGCCACTAAGATGATTAGAGGGCTGGAGCACTTCTTCTATGAAGAAAGTTTGAGGTAGTTTGGCTTGTTTAGCTTGGAGAAGAGAAGACTCTGGGGAGACCTCATTATACTCTTCCTTCCAGTATTTGAAGTGAGTGTATAAACGAGAGTGGGACTGTGTTTTTACACAGACTCATAGTGATAGGACAGCAAGGAATGGCTTTAAACTATAAGAGGGGAAATTTAGATTAGATGTTAAGAAGAAATATTTTATTTCAAGGGAAGTGAGGTGCTGAAACAGTTTTCCTAGAGAGGTTGTGGATATCCCACCTCTGGAGGCATTCAAAGCCAGATTGGTTGTAGGTGGTGTGATCAATTGATTAGCAACCCTGCTAATGGCAGGGAGATAAGAATCACACAGAATCACAGAATCACAGAATCACCTGGGATGGAAGGGACCTCAAGGATCATGTAGTTCCAACCCCCCTGCCTAGCAGGGCCACCAAACATACACATTCAGATCAGGTTGCCCAGGACCCCATCCAACCTGGCCTTAAACACGTCCAAGGACGGGGCATCCACAACCTCCCTGGGCAGCCCGTTCCAGGGCCTAACCACTCTCCTAGTAAAGAACTTCCCCTTAACATCCAACCTAAATCTTCCCTCCTTCAACTTGGATCCATTTCCCCTAGTCCTGCTGTTGTCAGCCCTTTTGAAGAGTTTGCTCCCCTCCTGGGTGTAGGTTCCCTTCAGGTATTGATAGGCTGCAATGAGGTCACCCCGCAGCCTTCTCTTCTCCAGGCTGAACAAGCCCAACTCCCTCAGCCTGTCCTCACAGGGGAGGTGCTCCAGCCCCCTGATCATCTTAGTCGCCCTCCTCTGGACCCTTTCCAAAATCTCTATGTCTTTCTTGTACTGAGGGCTCCACACCTGGACACAGTACTCCAGATGGGGCCTCACAAGAGCCGAGTAGAGAGGGACAATCACCTCCCTGTCCCTGCTGACCACCCCTCTCCTGATGGAGCCCAGGATCCCATTTGCCTTTCCAGCTGCCAGAGCGCACTGCTGGCTCATGTTCAGTCTCTCGTCCATCAGGACCCCCAGGTCCTTCTCTGCCGAGCTGCTCTCAAGGACCGCTCCTCCCAGCCTGTACAGGTGCCTGGGGTTCTTTCGGCCCAAATGCAAAACCCTGCACTTTGCCGTGTTGAACCTCATCAGGTTCATCCGAGCCCAGCCCTCCAGCCTGTCAAAGTCCCTCTGAATGGCATCCCTTCCTTCCACCGTATCAACCGCACCACTCAGCTTGGTGTCGTCAGCAAACTTGCTGAGGGTGCACTCAATTCCCTCATCAATGTCATTAATAAAGATGTTAAAGAGCACCGGTCCCAAGACAGACCCTTGGGGGACACCACTTGTTACCGACCAACAGATACAAGTTGGGCAGAGAATGGCTTGAGAACAACCCTAACTAGAAAGATTTGGGGGTGTCAATTGATAAATGTCTCAACATAAGCAGTAATGTGTGCTTGCAGCCCAGAAGGCTGCCGTGTTCTGGGATGCATCAAAGGAAGTGATGAGTCTCTCATGAGACCCCACCTGGAGTATTATACCCAGTGCTGCAACCCCCAACACAAGAAGGACATCAAGTAGGTCCAGAGAAGGGCCACAAAGACAATTAGAGGGTTGAGACAGGCCAAGAGAGTTGGGGCTTCTTAGCCTAGAGAAGAGATGGCTGTGGGGGGCCTTATTGTGGCCTTCCAGTGCTGGAAGGGGGCCTACAGGAAAGCTGGAGAGGGACTTTTTATATAGGCATGTAGCAATAGAACAAGGGGGAATGTCTTTAAACTGGAAGAGGGTAGATTTAGACTAGATATTAGGAAGAAATGTTTTACTGTGAGGTTGAGACATTGGAACAGGTTGCCCAATGAGGTTCCCTCTTCCTTGAAGCATTCAAGGCCAGGCTGGATGGGACTTTGAACAACCTGGTTTAATGGGAGTTGTTTCTGGCTAAGTGGGTGGGTTGGAACTTAAAGGTCCCTTTCAATCCCAGCTATTCTGATTCTATGATTCTAAAATTCTTATAACGTGAATTCTTTCTTCACTATTCTCCTCTAAAATTGTATGTATCAAGGCTCTGAACCAGCAGTTTAGTGAAGCTACTATCAGCCTCTGCACACCCACACCCATCAACTTTTTCTATAATTCCCTTCCATTTGTGGACAGCTGCTGTTGTTCAAGCACTGCCACCAGCCACCATGATTACTTTTTCCCCAACCAGCTTCTCAGAAAAAAATATTACATCAACCCATCTGCGCCTATTCAGACTAATTGACAAGGAATATTGTTTCAATCTTGTAACTGATTCATTTGTGCAGTAGGAAGTAATTTTATTCATTAAAATATAACTGTCTTAAGTGACAATGAGGCCATAGGTAACGTGAAGGAGAGGACCAAAAATGAGGAAAGGTATAGCAGATTCATACATCATTCCTGCCTATGTTATGTTAGCATTTTAGCCTAAATCATATTTTATGAAGAATCCCACTGATTATAGAACTCTCAGATCAGGCCCTCAGTTTTACAAATGGGAATGTTTCTGCACAAGGAATGGATACTTCTTTCTATACAAATCTGTCAAATGGGAAAAAATGAGAGAAACGGAGATATAATTCTTAGTTTTATTTTGTTTTATTGAGCTACTATGAGGAAATCAGTATACTCATCAGTAAAATCAGAAAAATAATACTTACCTATCTTTGACAAGTGCATCATGATTTAAGGATCAAAGCATTTTGTACAGCTAAGTATTTTCATTATTACTACTTTGATGTGCAAATCACACACAATTGGCTGTAACTGTCTTTGAAGCTGTTCTGAAAAATCATATCATATTCCACTTCAGCAGTGATTTAATTTGTGGATTAGTGACATGACAGACCATAAGAGGCTATTTGGAACTCTTCCAGTTGCTTTTCTCAATGTGGAAGCTTTGAACATGCACTTAGTGTTCAGTAGGCAGAAAATGTCCTCAAATTATTATTATTGATTGCATCATTTTCTCAGTGAAAGAATTTGTGTAATTATAAATCTTCTTTTTGTTAATATGATTAATTTTATGATCTGACTCAATTACCATAAATTATATTTACAGAAACAAACTTGTTAGTCATGCAACTTAGCTACTCCTGCTTTCAGCCTGGCTCAGTAAGTTCCCTTGGAACTAGGCAGGTGTTTCAGAGGCTGTTAGACTATTGCAGCCTAACTTCCATCAGAAAATCCAATCAGCAGTTTTTTAACCATTAGGCTTAACATCTTTTGAAACGTGAATTAAAAAGAGACATGATCTCTATCTTGCTGTTGTAGTGCCACTCCTTTCTCTGTATGAAATCTCTTTGGAGTGCTACATAAATAGCTTAAAATGTCACGTTGACATACAAATTTTGATGTTTATTAACAAATAAAATGCTATTCATCCTTCTGCATTGTGAATTTGACATCACAACTTCTCTCTGTCTCTCTCTTTCTTGTCTTAACAAAAAATTTCTGCCCAAGTTCCATGAGGAATTCCCTGTTCAGCCAATCTGGGCTTCTGCATCCTTTCTTGACTACTGACACAATGGGACTGCCTATTCCTGTACTTTTAAGAAGTGATTCCTAAAAAGTGACCAGCTTTCACGGAACCCTAAACTCTGTAGTGCAAATTTCCACGGAATGGTGATAAACAACTTCTGGAGTTACTTGAAGTTTGATCTCTTAAAATCAAGAGCGACAGCTCTGCTGGCCTTTTCTCTCTGTACCACAAAAATTTTTAATTCAACTATTTAATGTGGCCATGACAGCCACCTAACATCGCTTCTCAAAAGACAGGTCTAGGAGGGCACATTTCCTTTGCTAACTCACTCAGTACTTGGAATAAGAAATAATAAATTCTAGCTCTTTAGAAAATATTCAAAACATTGCTCTGCCAAATAATCATGTTCTAGATTTCAATCAAGTTTTCTAGATATGCAAAAATGTACTTTTACAGAAAGATTAAGGAGTTTTGAAATTCAAACCCGTTTTGTTTTCTGCATCTGCTTTAAAATTTCAGTGTGTATGATCTGAAAATTGTTGAGACAGTTGTGTGCTTTACATGTTATTTTGCAGTTCCTATCAGACTTGGTGATGGTAATTTGTGTTATTCTTTACTGGAGGAAATGTGAGCTGCTGTTTGATAAACCAAGATAATTATTTTAAACAAAAGGTGAGAACTTCATTTGAGACTCCAATCATAAAAAGGAAAAACAACAACAAAAACAATAATTGACTTCAGAAATCCTAATTTTTCAGTGGTAACTCTGCATCAACACTTTTTTTCTCTCTGCTTGAAAAATATGTATATATTTCTTATTCATATGATACCTTTGGTTGATTTTCATAGAATCATAGAATCATAGAATCACCAAGGTTGGAAAAGACCTTCAAGATCATCCAGTCCAACCGTTCACCTATTCCCATTTCATTTCAAAATGACTTTTTTAAAGAAACATGGAAGAGCTATTGTCCAAGGAGATAAGAATTGTCATCTATGTTATCAAAATAAGTAACGTAACACAGGTATTTTATACTTACTGTCATCTGCTTAGAAATTAGTGATAGAGAGGACCTTTTATTATCTAGTTTGTCATTTTGCCATGTTTATTTCTGTCATGTTTATTTATAATTTTCTCAATGTTTTGAGTATTTTGGAATAAATGAGGTGAATTTTCCATCACAATGAAAGCACTAACACCGTGCAACGTAAGCTCAGTTCTTAACATTACCATATTATTTGTCATACTATTTTATGCTGCCTTATGTTACTCTAATTATGTTTCTTTCTAATGTTGAATTAGCTGTAGAGGTTCCTGCTCATTGCAGAGGAGTCGGATTAGATGACCTTAAAAGGCCCCTTCCAAGTAAAATAATTTTATGATTCTATGAGAACTTCAAGTACATACACTGGTAAGTATTTTTGAAAGAGGAGATGCATGAAAATGTTGAAGCTTATTCACATAATGGTGGAGTCAAAAATAATTTGATTTTAAAATGTTGAGTGATTACATTTCAGTATCTGTTTGAGCAGCTGTACTGTCTAATGGAAGTGGAAGTACAACAGCTCAACCACAGGGAATATTTTATAATGAGTAATATAGAATGAACAGTGAATTCAGATCATAGAGAAGGTGGCAGATGCTATAGTTCTTAAACTAGGACTACAACTGTATGGCATTATACTTCAGACAAGATATCACTGTCCAGATGACACAGGAGAAAATAATGACACTATGATATGCTGATGTGGATTCATATGATCCTGGTTATACTTAATATCCATTGGCGTATAACCATGGGCTTTCATCTATATAAATGAACCAGTGTTTCAGGACACGTTAAGAATTTAAAAGTATAGTAAGTTTTGATTTTTAACATTCATGACATTCTTTCACAATGTGAGAAAGTCTGCAAAGGAACTAATGGTTCAAGAAAAATATTTAATGGACTCTCAATCTTAGGAAACACAACAAGCACTTAAGTGCTCTATTTATCATTTCACTCAACAAAAATTTCAAGAGCCTCAAGGAGAGGCTCTTAAAAATATTTGAGTCATAGTTCTTAACATAAAATCTCAGAAATTAAGAGAAAGTAGTCTTAGATTTGTTTAGAATTTAAGATCATATTTTATTACCCACTGCAATAAACAGTAACACTGCTGATTTGTAACCTTTACTGTTAAACTAATATTATGCTTGACACAGAAGGAAAAAAGCTATTTTATTGCATTGATACCAATTAAAAAAAAAATTAAAAATCATTTTCTACAGGACTGATATCACTCTAAAATTAAAAAATCAAATTTAAATTATAAAAGGGTAATTTGATGACTTCAAATATGTTTAATAGTAATGCATTTTATGCTATTTTGTCATGCTTTCTTAATAATTGGAAGAGGTAACAACACAGCTTTCAAGGTTCTTATTAATCTAGCACCTTGAGGCTGTATTTTTCTGTTTTTTTCAATTCAGTCTACCAATCATATACATTAAACAAATAAATATGTCATAAAGAATCTTTCATTACAGCAAATTCTGACCTGTAAGTCTCTAAAATCAGATTTTAAAATATAAAGCAGTATAATTTCTCAAAACTTTGGAGAGAATAACTGACTAAACCACAGTCTGTGTTTTCTAATTAGAAGGCCATAAATGCTCCAAACCAGCTAACCAAGTAAAGTAGTAAATATAATATTTAGGAAGTATAGAATAACTGTACTAAAAAAAAAAAAAAAAATTAGACCTTCTGCTTGATTTGGAAATCATGAATTTACTGCTTCACTTTTAAACATTTTTAATGATCTTAAAACTTAGTTTGAACCTGTTACATAGCAATTCTCATGTAATTTTCCAATTTCATCTCCATTTGATCAGCACAGAACCAACACATTACAGTCATATGTATGACTGCATTAGAAATTTCTAAATGTGTCTGGTTTGGGGGAAGGGTATTTAACATCCTGAAATCACTAACCAGGTCACAGTACATTTTCCAATAAACAACTAATTTCTAATGCAATCTTGAGATTGTGACTGATATAGTTTAACATGCAAAGGCACTTTTAGAATGACTTAATCTGGAACTTCCAAATCATACATTGTCAGTATCGCTTATGTGTTATTAGTATGGATAATCTTGTACATCACTCACTTTGAATCCAAGGAAGTAATTTCCATTGCAATAATTTTAAATGCAGGGAGCAAATACTGAAAATTTAGGCTTTTTTTTTTCCCCCCCTTTTTAAAGTTTTTCCTCTTCTGCATTATTTCAGTTTTAAAAAAAAAAAAAACAAAAAATATGTGAGGAAATCAAAGGAAAATATTTTATGGTCCATAGTTTTGATACTTTCCACAATGTTCCAATTATTAAAAAAATGTATTTTCATCTTGAGAATTTTAATTTAAGAAAAAATGTTGAAAGATCAAATAAGTAATGATATTTTAATTTCTATTTAATTTCTAAATTTTTTACCATATCAGCCAGAGTACAGAATCATATAATGCACTGGAATATGTTGTTTTGTGTTTCTACTAGAAATGTATTTACTTTTATTTATTTATTATTTTATATTTATTTATAGAAATATAAGTAAAAGCTGATCATAAATAAAACCGAATTTCTTCTGATTTTTTTTTAACAGGAAAATCCTTCTATTGTTTAGTCACACAGTGAAGATGACTTTTGAAATTTCACATGAAAAAGATAGAAATTCATTTAACTCTATCTATATTATCACCTATGATCTTTTCAAAATACCAGCTCTGAAAAGCAGTTCATAAAAATTAAATGCAAAAATAATTATAGAATTTCTTCCCACCTAGGAAGCCTATAAGCATCTATGAGCATGTAAAAGCTTACCTTTCTTCCTTTTTTTTCTTTTTTTTTTTTTCCAGTGCGGAGCCCCCTCTTAATCAGGCAAGAAACAAAACCAAATCTGATATATGTTAAATATAAACAGTAACACAATAGCACTATCAAATCTTTGTCAGGCAATTAAAATTTATGCCAAGCTAATTCAATTTTGCTGCTGTTTTATTAAGTCCTATGAAAAATCTAAATCTGTCTCTTCAGTAAATCATAAGTTTCACAGGGCATTTTCTTACTCAGCCTCCTTGTTCTTGTATTTTGATATATTAAATATCCAGCAAAGAATTTCCACAGTAATAAATCCAGAGTGATAAAATTAATCTTATTGCTGAAGAGAAATAAATATTTTATTGCAGTTTTATGAGCTTTTGTTCCCTTCTCACTTGCAAGTAGGTGTTGTCTGGTGGTACAAAGTCATTTTGTTGCTGAAATATGTATTAGAAACAGTATAGCACTAATAGAATTCATATCTACAAAGCTATTCACTTCTCAGAATGAAGATTCAGGAATATCCTGAGGAAAACTTAAAAAAGAATATTGTTAACAATGACACTACACAGATAACTCTTCTTACATTTTAGACAGTGGGAATTATATTACCATTATTAGTAGGTTTACAATAGAAGATTTCTGGAATTGTGCCTGAATTATATCTTTGCAATCCTATCTGCTAAATGTAAATAGAATATTCAGCCTCAGAAATAAAAAAATTTAATCTAATTAATCTAATTCTTTCCACAAGTGATTCTTTCTTAGTAATGTATGGAAATTATGAGATAAAAAAATGTTCATGCATTGATTACACCTTGGTCTGAGGTGCTAAGCACTTACAGCAATGATTCTTTTATTCATAACTCCTATTGTTTTTTCAATTGTTATTACCTGAAATGTAAAGAATTTGGTTGAAGTCCTCAGGGGCCTTGAGCATTGTTTGTCACAATTAAGAAATGGGTTTTGGAGAGAGGAATGCAAAGGAGGAGATTCCTGGTGAAATAGAGACAAAGGCACAGGGAGAGCAAAGTCTTCTCCATGTCTGTTGTTGCCAGTTCTTCATCCTAATTTATCATACAGTGTACACTCTTCTTAGACTTCGTCTTCTGAGTAACTATATGTAACTATAGAATCCCTTTTTGCCAGTTGTATCCATTGCCAATATTATTTCCTCTATGCCCTAGCTTTCCCAGTCCTGTTTCTGCATGTCCAGACTGCATCATTATATTCTTTCCAGGCCGTGCATTCCTGCTTCCATTGCCTGCACTTTTCCTTCTTATGCCTCAGTTTAACCAGCTGGTCCTTGCTCAGCCATAGTTACTTTCTTCCTCATCTTCTTGATTTCTTATACATGGAATTAAAGAGTTTCACACTCTGTGAAAGTTGTCATTGAAAAGTTGCTAGTTCTGCTAAGTTCTTTTGTTCTGCCAAGTTTTAAGTTCTAACTGTCTGTAAGTACAGTTTCCCAGAGAATCTTTTCCTCTACTTTCAGAGGCTGAAATTTTGCTCTTCTGAAGTCCAGGGTCATGACTTTGCTCTATGCAAGGTCCATATTCCTTGAGATCTCAAACTCAAGGAGGGCATAGTTGCTGCATCTCATACCACCTCCAATATTAACCTCCTTAGTAAGCTCATCTTCACCGGTGAGCCCCAGGCCCAGTAACACTTTTCCTCTGGTTCGTCTATCTAATATCTGGACCAGGAAGTAATCCTCAATGCACTCAGGAAGTCTCTTGGATTCATTACAGCCTATTGGTTTGTTTCCCAACAAACATCCCAGTGATTGAAATCTCCCATCAAGACAAAAGTTTATGAGCATGATGCTACTTGTAACAGAATGTATCTGCTGAAAGTGGTTGTACAGAACTGAGTTCCTCACGAAGAAATTCTGACAAGTAAGCATTCCTTCTGAACACACTGGATTGCTAAAACAGTTATGCTCTAAATTTTTCTGGGCCCCATATAGGCCATATCCAAGTTTACTGAAGTCAACAGAAAAAATTCTGATAGCTCCCATTAAGAAACTTTGAGGGACTAAGATCAATTTGTGACATCTGAACCATATATTCTGTGGTAGGTGTTTTCACTGTACCATAAAACTGTAGCATTCAGTGTCTTCTATTCTTACAAATATGTGCAACTTAATGTTGCTTTTGAATGTTTGTTTCTGGACTGTTTACATATTAGGAGGTTTCGGATGTAGCCCAGGTTTAAAAGTATTTTCCAGAGAATTTTGTGTATAACATCATGTTACTTACACGTCTGAAGTTTCTTCAGTATCAAGTAAACCTATTAGAGAAGTCTACTATGGCCTACAGATCTTTTTAGGGAGACGTACACTTTATTGCAGTATCTTCACTACATTACAAATAATCTAACTACACATCCTTACCTGGCTTTTTGTTTATTATAAAAGATTTTCAAGGTAGGTTAATTTTACAATGCCTACATTAGAAGCTGTTGGATGTGCAGCATGTGTGCTAAGCCACAGTCATTATTCTAGAAATTGTGAATACCCACTACATCTCCTTTTGTACAAGAATACATGACTAGACACTACAGATACTCACTTTGTTGTCAGAGTCATTTATTGCTTTTTTAAGGATATCAGAATCAGGATATCAGATCCTGGACAGAATTATTTTAAAGCATAAGCAAACAAAGATTGATTTGACCATGCCTAAGTATCTCCTTCAATGTAATTGGGAATTCTGTGAAAAATTCATGTTGGCATTAAAGTAGCAAATATATTTATTCCAGTTTTCTGTCTGGAACTGTGAAAAGGATAAACACTTCATAAAAACTCTTGTCACAAAACCAAGAATATTGAAATTACTTTTTATGGAGATACTGAAACAACAATAACTAAAAATACACAGAACCTGTTTCTCCTGAGGGTTCAATTATTTTGAGTGCTGGTAGCAAACTTTGATAAATCTAGCCTTTCTATTCTAGGCAGTAGTTTGATCACATAGTGATGAGAAAGAGTTAGAGAATGGAAGAATAATATTTGGATTACAACATAAAAATAAAAATGCAGAGGCTGTCTTTGACTTTTACAAGGTGAAGAATGATTTCCCATTTTGATTGTGTGATGGTAAAAATCTCCTCAAAAGCAAGCAAGTCTGGACTTTATATACTTTTACATTATGTTCCAAAACTTATATTCAGCTTTCCAGCAAGAAATTCATTACGCATCCAAAATGTAAGTCAAGCTGCAGTGGCATCATATGTTTTTCAGCAGCACAAATGAGCGATGAAGTGCTAGGGTAACCACATATCACATGTGAAATATGAACTAAGAAAGAAAACTCTACAGCCCATAGGGAAACACAGACAGACTTTCTATTCTAAATAAATTTATGATGTTTTCCACCAGGGCTTTTAGAAATAAACTCACCAAATATGTCCATCGCGGGTTTTTCAATTGCCCACTTACACCTGCATTTTTCACTCTTCGCTTCTAATTTTTTTTTTTCCTGTCAGCTTGAAATCCTCCAACATTATGTTATTCAAATCTTCTCCTTCCTTTTCATGTAGAATAAAAGAAGGCTATCAATCAAACAAAATGAGAACCGAACATTTAGTTTTATTTTATCCTCATAAATAACTTTCCATAAGATCAATCTTCACTGTAGATGCAGTTACTAAGCCTAATCTTACAAGAAATTCCACTGGGAAAAAGAGAGAGAGCACGCAAAATTTGCCTTTAAAAATCAGCCTGATCACATGTATTTACTTTAAATTAAATCACTTACAATATTTAAAACTGTATTGCTTCAGTATTTTCTATATTCCACAGTTACAAAATATTTGAAATATCTGGATATTTTGTAATTCACGATTTCACTGTTTGACACTAAAATTTTTTGATACTTAGCTGATTTTTTTTCTACGTTCACAAAAGAATTTCATAAATCATTTTAAAATCAGCAATCTTAACTGGGAAATTAGCTACTCCAGTACAATCCACTCCAGTGTGTTCATTTTGGAGAAAGAGGTACATTAGATATCAGAGTAATAGTAGTGCAGAGGACAGAGAAAACAGACAGATATTAATAACTCATCTAAAAAAGGCATATAACTATAGAGATGCTTTAGCATGAACTTTGTATTAGGAGTTGAGCATGGCCATGGAAGTGGTAATATTTATCAGCCTTCAAACATGGTCTATCAGATGACTAGATCAAAATTAAAGTTGCACCTATCAAAGGTATGCTCTTTCAAAAGTTGTCTTCCTACATATGCTTTCTCTCCCTCACTCTGCTGTATAAGAAACCTATAATTTACTTCTAGTGTTTTAGTTAGTTGAAACCATCACTAAAGATGATGAAAAACTACAGCACCAGATCAAATGTGAATAGTACTGTCTTTGAAGGCAGACTTGATCAATAGGTTAAACTCTACATTTCTATCTACTTGTACAGTTATTTTGCTCCCTATTTAATCAAGATCATTTTTCTGAAGCATGGCATACATGAAATTTTATTTCTGAATACATCAAATATTAGGCAGAGATCTATAAAAGTGTGTAGCTCTGAAAAGTTTGTTTACAGACTCTAAACTGTCGATACCTGGTATCCGGACTACTACATCTCAGCTTCATTTTCTTATTTGACATACTGATATGACAGAAAATACATATTCAGAAATATACTAGGGCATATGTATAACATATATATTTTTCTGACATCTGTATGGTATATTGACGAACATATTTTCCAGGAATTAGCAGTGTCTATCTCCTTGCAATTACTAATATTTTAACTTCTAAAAAATTTCACAGACATTTTTTAAAAAGTCATCTTTCCTGTTTTTTGGCTAAGTTAAAGAACTTTTTGTTTCTCACTATACATTACTTCTAATTATGACACTTGGATTAGTTTCAGTAATATAATTTCAATCTGGTTAGAAGAATTCATGTTTCAAATTTGATTTGCAAACAAAACTGAGCATTGCAATTGTGACAGTAAAAATGGGAAAAATTGCAGTATACTTTCATAAAATATCATAATTCTAAAAAAAAAATTCTGTGCCAGCAACACCTGAATACATAATAGTAGTGGTGTTACAAATAACCAATGCTTCATATTTTTGCTGATTCTCAAATTTTAGCATACATAAACGAATTTACTTATGAAGTCCATACTGATATTTAACTGCACTTATCCCATAAACATAAGTTAAACTGTGCAGCTGATGACATCAACAAGCGCATATTTGTAACATTTGTGTGAGATTAAACCTAGGGAGCAGATCGTTATCCTGGATATAAGTGTAGGAACTGGCATAGAATATCTGTGAATAGGTAATGATTGCCTAGAATTAAAGGCGACTTTTCACTCATTGTCTGAGGTTGATGACTTCTTCAAATTCCACAGAAAGCAAAGATTACTTACAAAATCATTGCTGCTTTTTACATGTAAAAAAAGTAAAGGCACTGTATAGTTGACTAACTACTATGCATCATCAGTTGTGCAAAGCTTATATTTTAGTGTGCTTGCAGGGTCTTCTGAATACTGGTCCTTATGCACATAGTATCTACACGCTGCTGAGAATTTGTTATTTCTGTCTTCAGAGCCTGTCAGTTTTCCAACAATCTTTGTTTCTCTCTGATAAGAGGTCCTATTTTAGTCTCAAATAACAAAAGCTGAGACTGAGTGAAGCCCTGGGCAGCTTGCTCTGGCATTAGATATGGAGATTGGAGGCCCTACGTGTAGCAAGGGGGTTCAGAGCTCGATGATACTTGAGGTCCCTTCCAACTCAAGCCATTCTATTATTCTATGAGAACTTATTTCTGAGTTCCCTGAAAGTATAATTGAGGGCATATATATATACACATCAAACAAACAAATCAAACCATTGATGCTACAAATGAGAAACACAAAGAACATATAAGTAAGCTAAAGGACCAATCAGGAGTGTTGATAAATGATAGAAAGAGGCTCTACTATCACCTCTGCCAGCCCCCTGAGCACTTTTGGGTGGATCCCATCCAGTCCCATGGACTTGCGGCAGTCCAGGTAGAGTAGCATGTCCCTATTTCCATCTGAATTGTGAGGGTTTTATTCTGCTTCCATCCAAAACTACTCAGGTGGTAGAGTACACCAAGATAACTGGTCTGATTTTTTTAAGGTAGATGTAAAGAAGGCATTGAGAACTTCAGCCTTTTCCTTGTCATCAGTGCTCACATTCCCTACTACATTCAGTAGAATATAGATTCTCCTTAGCTCTCCTTTTGTTGTTAATATATCCACAATTTTTACCCCAATAGCTTAGTTGAGCTCAAGCCTTTTAATTTCCTCCCTGCTCACCTTAACAAGTTCTTTGTACTCTCCCTGAGTAACCCATCCATTCTTCCACAAGAGGTAGATTCTGTTTTCTCCTGGAGCCTCGGAAAAATCTTCATGCTCATCCACACTGATCTTCCCCTCTGGCTCATCTTAAAGTACAGGGAGGTAGCCTGCTCCTGCACTTTTAAGACTTCCTTCTCAAAGAGAATTCTTCTTCCCAGGATCCCTTTAGCCTTCAGGACTGAGTCCCAAGGGACTCTCCCTACCAGCATCCCAAGCAGTTCAAAATCCACCCTCTGAAAGTCAAAGGTGGCAGTTTTGCTGCCCCTCCCCCTCTCCCCTCCTGACTTCACCAAGAATCAAGAACTCTACCACTTTGTGGTCACTCTGTCCAATACAGCTCCTGGCCTTCACATCTCCCACCAGTCCTTCCCTGCTTGTGAACAGCAGGTCTAATGGGGAACCTCCCTGGTGGGCTCTGCAACCAGCTGCATCAGAAAGTTATCTTCCGTATGCTCTAAAAATCTTCCAGACTGCTTGATCAACACTGTATTGTTTTTCTAACATATATCAGGGAAGATGAAGTCCCCCTTGAGAACAAGGGCTAGAGATCACACAATTTCTGTCAGCTGTTTTCAGAATGCTTCATCTATCTCTTCATCCTGGTTAGGTAGTCTGTTACAGACCCTCACCAGAATGTTCATTTTGCTGGCCCTTCTGATTCTTACCCACAGAGATTTAAGCTCATCATTCCCACCCCCAAACAAAATAATGTCAAAACACTCTCTAACATCAGGAGCCATACCACCACCTCTCCTTCCTTGCCCATCCCTTCAAAGAGCTCATAGCCATCCACTGCAGCACTCCTGTCCTGGCAGTAATTCCACCATGTTTCCCTAATGGCAACTAAGTCATAACTTGCCTGCCACATAGAGGTTTTCAGCTTCTTCTGTCTGTTGCTCATGACGCATGCATTGGTGTAAGTGCTGAATTCCCTTCCCTCACAACCCCTAGTCCCATCAATGTTCCCCTAGGCTCATCCCTGGTGGGTCTGGTTTTATCCCCTTCCCCCTTCACACCTAGTTTAAAGCCCTCACAACAAGCCCTACCAGCTCCTTGGCTAGGATCTGTTTCCTCCTTTGACAAAGGTGAAACCCATCAACAGACATCAGGTCAGGTGTCAAGTAAACTGGTCAAAAAAACAAAACTCTTTGGTTGCACCAGTCTCTCAACCACGTATTTATGAGGTGAATTTTCCTGTACTTCTCAGTATCTTTCCCTGCCTCTGAAGCAATAGAGAAAAATACAATCTGTATGTCTGCTCCATCCACTGCCCCAGTCACTTGAAGTAATAGTCATAGAATCACAGAATAGCTTGGGTTGGAAGAAACTCCAAAGATCATCAAGTTCCAACACCTCTGCCACAGGCAGAACCACCAAACTCCATATTTCGTACTTGACCAGGCTGCCCAGGCCCCCATCCAACTTGGTCTTGAACACCTCCAAGGATGGGGCATCCATCAGCCCAGCAACCTCTCTGGACAGCCTCCAACACCTCACCACTCTCTCTATGAAGAACTTCCTCCTGACATCTAATCTAAACCTTCCTCGGTTGAGTTTAAAACCATTCCCGCTTGTCCTATCACTATCTGCCATCACTATCAATCACTACCATTGATTCCCCTCCTTTTTATAATCCCCTTTCAAATACTAGAGGGCTGAAATGAGGTCTCATCACAGCCTTCTTTTTTCCAGGCTGAACAAATGCAGTTCCCTCAGCCTGTCTTCATAGGGGAGCTGCTCCAGCCCTCTGACCATCTTCATGGCCTTCCTCTGGACCCCCTCCAACAGCTCCACATCTTTCCTGTATTGGGGCTCCAGACCTGGTCATAGTACTCCAGATGGGGCCTCACGAGGGCAGAGTAGAGAGAGACAATCACCTCCCTCTCCCTGCTGTCCACTCCTCTTCTGATGGAGTCCAGGATACCACTGGCCTTCTGAAATGCAAGAGCACAGTGCTGGCTCATGTTAAGTTTTTCGTCCACCAGGACCCCCAGGTCCTTGTCTGCAAGGCCACTTTCAAGGCCTTCTCCTGTCTGTATACAAATTCTCCTGTCTGTATATAATATCTGGGGTTATTCCAACACAAGTGCAAAGCATTGCACTTTGCTTTGTTGAACTTCGTTAGGTTTATTGGAGTTTGTTGAGGTTCCTCTGGATGGCTTCGTTTCCTTCTTACATGTAAATCACACCACTCAGCTTGGTGTCATTGGCAAACTTGCTGAGGTTTTGACTGAACTCAAGCCCATCATCTATGTCATCAGTGAACATATAGAAAAGCACTAGTCCCAAAACAGATCTCTGGGGTACACTGCTCGTCACCAGCCTAAACCTGGACATAGAGCCATTCTCACAGAGCAATCCTCTGTCTACATCCTTCCAACCAACTCCTTATCCACTGAAGATTCCCCCCCTCAAATCTGTATCTCCCCAAATTAGAGATAAGGACGTGGTGGTGGACCATGTCAAAGGCCTTGCACAAGTCCAGGTAGATTACATCAGTCACTTTCCCTTTGTCCACCAATGTCATTACTCTATCACAGAAGGCCACTAAATTGGTCAAATATGACATTCCCTTGGTAAAGCTATGGTGGCTGTTTCAGATCACCTGCTCATACCTCATGTGCCTTAATATGTCTTCCAGGAGGATTTGTTCCAAGATCTTCCCAGGCACAGAGGTGAGGCTCATCAGCCTGCAGTTCCCCGGCTCCTCCTTCCTCCCTTTCTTGTAAATAGGAGTGGTGTTTCCTTTTTTCCAGTCCCTGGGGACTATGGCTGAAAGTCACAACTTTTCAAATATGATGGAGAGCAGCTCAGTAACTACCTCACCCAACTCCTTTAGGACCCTGGGATGCAAGTAATCTGACCCGTGGACTTGTATACATTCAATCTCATGAGGCAGACTTGGATTTGCTCTATCCTTACTGTTAGGGGGAGAGGAAGGGGGATGGGGATTTACACTCTCAGTTCCCACCTAGAGGCTCAGGAATGCAAGCCTCAGGGCCATGAGAAATACAAGAATCCTGGCTGCCAGTGAAGACCAAGGCAAAAAACTGATTGAGTACCTCAGCCTTCTCCATATAGGTCATAGCCAATTCTCTTTTCTCATTTACCATTATCATTGGCCTGCCTCTTCTGGCCAATGTATCTATAGAACACTTTTTTGCTTTTTTTTAAAATCACTTATCAACTTCATTTCCATCTGCACCTCATCTTTCCTAATTGCCTCTCTGCAAGTCCAGACAGCTTTTTTGTTAACTCTCAGGCATCCCTCAGTGACTTCATCACTGCTAGCCTGAACTTTCAATAAAGGATAATAATCAGAGGAGCGGATCAGGCTAGGAAGTTCCCTAGAAATATCCCTGACATGGGCTCCAGGGTGGCAGCACACTTCTCTTTGTGCAGGGTTGGGCCGACACACAGGGACATCTGTTCTTCTCAGGCTGTCACCTATGAATCCACCCTTCTGTCCAAGGAGGCAGTTTTGAGGTGCAGAGTTGACCACCTCACCCTAGACAATCTCATAGGTGGACCTCCCACCACATCCTCAGTGACAATCACCTCTCCTTCAAGTTCCAGAGCCCCAAACCTATTACAAACCTATCAGGTAGGTTCGGATGAGGGTTGCCTGCTACTCAGAGCTGTTTCTACCACTGTTTACGATGTATCACCATGGTGTCTTTTTCGCAAGTTTGGCAGTTATTCCACCAGTCTATCTCCTCCTCTGCTTAATCTCTTCACCTTCTCCTTGACCTCCGCCACCACAACAGATCACTCACCTGCTCATATCTCACACAGGTGGAACCCTCACTCCACTGGCAGCAACAGGCTCAGGCACTCGCTGCAACCAGAGAGTTGACCCATTAGATTTTTAGGTGGGCACTCCTGAGTAATCACACTCTTTCTTGCCAGAGCGTTCTGCCTGGTGGAGATCATACCTAAGTTTGTTGTCCAGACTGCAGCCAGTGGGTGAGCTAATCACCTGAGAAGGCGCCGCCCCGACAAACTGCCCAAGCAAACTGCTGCAACACACCCTTCCACTGCACCATGCGAGGTTTCACTCTGCCTTCTACTGGCAGATTTCAACATGGGGGATGACCTCATAATCCTACTGCCGCGCAGAGGACAGTGGCACCCCGCATCTTCTCCCTGACAAGGCTGCGCCTCAGCCATTCAAGCTAATTCTCTGCTGTGGTGTGGAATGCATCCACTCCAGAGCTGAGTACCTCACCAAAAAGAAGACAAACTTTCTACGCGTCCATCATTTTCAGTAGATCTGATATAAGACGGTGAAACTTGGTTATTAGAAGCCACTATTACTTTTCTACAGTGGAGTTCATTGGAATGTAAGTGTAAGATTTTTACTACTCTGTTAAAAAAAAAATTGTCAAGTTGCATCTAGAAATATTGTTGCCTTTCTAGAAATATTATTGCCTTGCTAGTTTCCTTCTTTAGTTTTAGGTTTTCCATCAAATGGAAGAAGGAAAAATTGTATTGTCACCTTTCAGAGGTTTTGTAAAGTTATAAAAACTGTGATACATCAGCTGTGAGCAGTTCCTAACTACTGATTCTCACTAACAATTTCTATCGCCACTGTTTTCATTCAGAAAGATCTGTCCATCTCTGCAGCCAATAATGTTTCAGCAGTGCTTTTCAGTGAACTACTAATTTACAGCTGTATGTTAGCAGAGTGCTGAACTGAAGACTGCTTTGGCTGGTACTTTGTTGACCTTCAGACAATACTGAGTTTTCAAAATAATGATATCTGTGTACCAAAAGCTCAGTCATTTTGTTTTTGACCCCACTGTTAGCTAACACAGTGCTCATTATAACTACTCTGTAATGATCTTCTATATTCTATGGTAGAGTTGCTACTTGATAGGCAGTTTTTAAAAATATTTATCTTAATAAAATCAGCTTTAAACCCTTGTTTTGGCCAGATTCCTGTGTTCAGGGTGCCTCTACATTAGTATTTTTACTTGGATCAGGAGTGATCTTCTGTTCTTTGTCTGCAGGCTGGACTCCTTTTTGATGAAACTAAAACAGAAAACGGGGATCCAAGAACACAGTGTACTACAGTTGTTAACGTACATTGATGTCAAAAGGTATAGTAGAACTATTCAGAAGCAAAACTTCCAAACAATAAGATGTTGGGCCCTCTACAAATTTGCTTCCTGGGAACTACCACAATTGCTCATACCAGGACCTTGATGTATGATATTAATTCACAATAAATTAAATTAACCTTCCGAGGGAGAGTGTTTTGCTCATGATTGTAATTGGTGAGTGATCTCCTTATCTTTATCCCAATCTGAGCTTTTTGATCTTACTTCTCTCATTGCTGAGGAGTCAGAGGAAGAAGAGAGATTGGTGGGCAGCTGGCTGCCAGACAAGTTAACCCACCTTATGTGGTCATCTTGAAAAGAGGAAAGAACATGACTGTTCCACAAAGGCATCCAATTATCCAACTGAAAAATGTGGCTTTTCATGTTCATATATTTCTACCTTATTCTAATGATGCTGACTTTGAACACAGTTCTGTAGGATGAAAGCATGGTTTGTAGTATTGAACTTCACAGGCATTTGAAAAATCTCTAAGGTGATGATGGAGGGAGATAAAGTCTATGTCTATACCAATAATTTGAAATGTACTCAGAATGTGCCTACATAATAAAGCAAACTAGCACCAAATATCTCATATCTATGCTAATAAATTCATCTTTTAACGGTGTATGGCTGTCTGCAACCCATGGATGCTTAAACACCTAAATCATGTCCAAGAATAACAGTCAAATGAATGTTAAGGACCAATTTACCATTACATTAAATTCAGATTCTGTGAATGTTCCAAGCCACTAGTTTATTTATTAATAAAATCCATATATTCTTCATCACAGAGTTTATAGCTGACATTTTGACTGCAATCCAATTGGATCCCATATAAACAAAATATTAGCTGCTTATTTTGTCTTGTAGAATAAAATACTCTTCCACAGAGCAGACAGTTACAAGAGTGTATCCAGTATTTACAGTACTAATGATCTCTCTTTTACAATTAACTGTTCCATGACTAAAAAAGCACATATGAAAAAATTGTAATTCAGTATCCAATCCAAGATCTACACAGTGTGTTTATGGTGTGGTTAAGGAGAAAGAGAATATAAGGGAAAGGAGGGAAAAATATAATATGAATGGTGCCTTATTTTCCAGCCAGAATGACATCATAGTTAAGCAAGAAAAAGTAAGCTGTATTTATACAAGTAAAGAATGCATTATACTTTCAGGAAGCGAAGACAAAGCAATGCAATTTCCTACCTGGAGGTAGTTTCTAGTGTACTAACAACAATCTGTGCAATTCTGTAGATACTCTGTAACAATTACAGATATTTAGAGAATGCCTCAAAAATCTTGTGTATATGATCAGAAAAAATCTTCAGTATCTTGGTAGTATCCTAAACACTTGCCAAACAAGTAAAAATATTTTTCTGTGGAGTCTATCATCTGTACTTTCAGCAACATATGTTTGAAGTTTTTTTAAAGCTGTATTCAAAATTGGAGTGGTCTGATTACTTGGTAAGGTATTGGAACAGGCTGCCTGGGGAGGTGGTGGAATCACTGTCCATGGAGATTTTCAAGAAAAGGGCAGATATAGCATTTAGCGACATGGTTTAGCAGTACGGTGATGTGTTGACGTTGGGACTAGATGACCTCAGTGCTCTTTCCAATCTTTTATGATTCTGTGATTATGAACACTGAACATATATCAGCAGCCATTGGTTCCAAAATTATTTTCAGTCTAAACCTACATTAAGTTTGTATGTTAGAGTCATAACTACTCCAGCAGAATCATTCAGTCTACCAGAAGTTCTAATGATAAGTGATAGGAAGAATCCCAATTTATCTGTGGATTTATACTCTGCTTCTTATAGTACAGATAGTCTAGTTTAATAGACTCACTTGGAATAATGGGAGGTAACCTGAGATCTATGACAGTTTTAAAAGCCTATCATGGAATACTTTGGGTTGGAAGGGATCTTTAAGTTCCAAGCCCCCTGCTCTAGCCACAGACAACTCCATTAAACCAGGTTACTGAAAGTCCTGGCCTTGAATGCATCCAGGCAAAGGCATCCACAGCCTCTCTGGGCCACCTGTTCCACTGTCTCAGCATCCTCATAGTAAAGAATTTCTTCCTGATACCTAGTCTAAATCTACGCTTTTCCAGTTTAAAACCATTTTCCCTTGTCCTGTACCTACATTCCCTTACAAAATGTCCCTCCCCAGCTTTCCTTTAGGCTCTACTATAAGGTCTCCCCAGAGCTTTCTTCTTCTAGGCTGAAGAGCCCAATCTAACATTCTGTTCAACTGTGAATCATTTGAACTTTATTACTCTCATCTACTACCTTTATAGACTTATTCTGCATATGACAGATTACAACGCATTAATCATGGTCATGTAAAATCTGGCTACATACACCTTTACAAGTTTCTTATTCACAGTCTCATTTTCCCTTGCCCTTCATACTCTTTCCTTCATTTGTACATGAAATTTGGTTTCATTAAAATACTTAATGGAGCAAGTCATCCTGATGATCACTAAACAAGGCATTTTGTGACACATAAATGCTGTTTTTGATCTCGTGTTCTTACAGCATCTGCTTAGGATTCCGGAAACGTAGTTGCTCCAAGACAAATGCTTTTTATGCACATAATACTGGAAAGTATGTATAGATAGGAATAAAAGACTAACAATTTCTTAGTTGAACAGTAAAAAGTTAACAAAAATTTTACATACGAAATTTCTATGGTGGCAATAAACTCAAGTTGTAAATCTTTTGAACATACTACCAAAACACAACATAGAGCTACATATCAAAATTTCAGATATTCTCCTAAATACATTTCACTTCCCCCCTGATTTGTACCCTTACAATATGATTGACAGCTGCTTCCATTTTCTGTAATGAACTGAAGTTTTAAATTAACTTGAACAAGAGCAGGAAGAGAAGAAAATAAATAAAATACATACATAGCATTTATTTCCTACCCTGTGTTTAAAAAAAAGCCTTTGTCATTGTCGTTTTCTTTCCTCTTCACAGTAATGGTAATGTAGCTACTAATCCCAATTCACCTATAAGCACCCATTGTAGTGGGTAGGAAGTCACTGAAAAGTACTTATCTACTATGCTCACTGGAGAGCAAAACAAACATGCTGACCTTCAATTCTTCCCCTTTTTAACTCTCTTCTTATCAGAGGATGTCAACATATAGCACAAGGACAAACGCCTGCATTTTTGTGAGGTATATATACAACACTGTCATGAAACAAATAGCTTCTGGGAGAAAAAAAATGGAAGCCTTTCAAAAGGCCTAATGTGTAAAAGAGGCAGTCTCAGTGAACCCATCACTGTATGTCAAATGTCTAAATAAGAGGGAAAAAAAAGCCCCTTGAAGAAAAAGATTTCTCCCTCCCCTGAGATGCAGTATTTTACTAAAGCACTCATATCTGTCAATGACAGAATTTTAAAACAAACTATTTATTCTAATAAACTTTCCATTTTTCCTCTTTATTATAGCAATTGTTTTCTTAACTGATCATGATATTTATCTATAGTATGTTACAGAGACTGAAAGAAGAAGTAAGTCTCCTTACAGAAGTATGTAAATTGAATGGTTCTCTTTTTTTCCCTACAGCATATCTCTAATTGAGATCCGCATGTTACCTAGTGTTCTTTTTTTCTATTTTTTTTCTTTTTTTCACTATATTTTATTAGAATCAAGGTAAAATATAATGTAAAGTGGGTCTGAAATTTAATAATTCCAAGAGTAATAAGAAATATAATGTGTATTGTTCTGGTGGGAAAAGAATGTTTCCCACTTAAATAGTTTTGGGATGTAATTGCATCATTTCAAAGCTACAGGAAATTTGATGATACTGCCACAGACTGTAAAACTTTCTGCTGGTTCTTTCTAATTTTTTCCTTTTATGGATCAAATTTGTGAGTATCTGATGAGAGAGTTAAGGAAATCCCTAACGTAAACCCTCAGACCTGGAAGAAATGTGTCTCTAATAAAAAAACTTCCAAAAGAATTACTGAAAATCTCACATCTGTTTCTGTGTGTTGCCTTGTTTACAGAATAGCAGTTATTACTTTAACAGCTTCTACCGCCATATGTGTGCAATAAGTAAATGAACATAAAATTGAATGAAAACATTAAAAAAAAGCTAACCCCACCCAGATTAACGTATCCATTCTTCCACCTGCTGTGTTCTGGAACAGGAACAGAGCATTGTTTGGATCATAAGGACCAGTAAAACGAAAATTCTAGGGAACAACGTGGTCCTGTGAATGAATTTCTTAAAGTTAGTTTATGATAGCTTACATACCAGTGACTGTACTCAATTCATTATTCTGATCCAATGACTGCAGAAAGTATATAATTATTTCATTTAAACAGATCAGCAATTAAACACAAAAATAAAGAAAATTTTATATAAATGAATTGTGATCCTTCTCTTTTCACTTTTGTTAAAAATGAAGTTGAATATAATTAAAGTATCCTTTACAACTTCTTTCTTTTTCAACAGCAGAAATGACTGTTTTTGAGAAATGGGAACCATCCAGGTAGTCACAATCCATACTTATTATACTTAAAGAGGCAGAACATCAAAATTCAAAAGTGATCCCATAACACCCAGTAGATTTTTTGCCATTGCATTTCACTGCTGCACCCTTCCCATGGTTTCTGATAGCTGAATTAAAATACTGAAAATATCTATCTGTTCTTAATGTCTTATTTTTGAAACTAAGATAACCACAAGGAATTTAATGTTAATTAATGATACCGATTAAACTCATATAGTTGTAGCTTTTTTTTTTTTTTTTAGCAATTTTATTCACTAAATGTATTGTCACTTTTTAGAAGTGCAAGGTCATTCTTTCTTTTAATGACTTTTACTATATATTTTGATATGGAAATCTCACTTTTTCTTGTCATATTTCAATTTTGGTATGATTTATTTTAATCTACCAAAACTACTTGTGGCGTGCAACAGGCAACACAGTGACATATATGAAAAATAGATGGAGGAGGATATGTTCCTTTCCTTAATGATGTCTAGGTTCCAATTTCTCTGCAATATTTACAGTTTCAATATGAACATCCCAATAGATTTTTTTCCCCTTTACACAGACACTCCTTTCAAATGGAAAAGAAAGTCACTTCCTGTCTCAGTGAACTTCTGTGATAAGCACTGTCTGACTCCATTCGTGTAGATTGCATCCCAGTAAGTTGCCCTTGCAGGAGATGTCAGATCAGTTAATGTCTCCCAAAAGATTCAGTGGACAATGGTATAGAGAATTCCTTCAGTTGCTTAAAAATATAATTTCTTCACTTCCTCATTTGATAATATGGTCAATAACAAATTACCACCATTATAGTATTCTCCTTAGTCTCTTCTCTGATCTTGACTGAAAAAGTCTTGGTTACTTTGCTGCTCATTCCAAATATAAGCCTGCTACTCTTCAGACCTATCTATGTAAAGAAACAGGGCTCATCCTATTAGCCTCAACTGACTATTTTCCGGAAAAGATTATGGCCATCCATTACAAAGCTCCAAAGATAAAACTTCCCAAGCAATCCCATAATTAGTGCAGTAATACCACAGTTGAGCATCTTCAGGTGATGCTCCAGTGTGTTCTGTTTAACTATTTTGTAACAAAATATTTTTCATAATCTGAGTTGTAGAAATGACAAGTGTCTTAGTAAGTGCAAGACATTTATTTATTTATTTATTTATTTATTTAATTTATTTATTTATCTATTTATTATTTTTTTTTCCAAAGATTTTGTCTTCCATCATATTAAAGTTTTAAGTTCTCAGACCTTGACTGTGAGTGATACAGTTGAGATATGTTTAAACATATTGCAGAGATTATTCAAATAAACTCAAACAAAAGTGAAATGAATACAGATTGGAGCTAAAAAGTTTGATGAATATAGATAACTCTTTTTAAGTACTCCTTACTCCACATAATTATCTTTTCAATGCAAGACACAATGAAAATTATTTTAGTCATGTACAGAAGTTGAGCCTGTGCTAAGAAGGCTCGGGACTAAGAGTATCAAGATGGAACTTTCCAGTCAAGTGAAAAAAAAAAAACAAAACAGAATGATTTCAGATATTTTATTATCAAGATGTTGATTATCCCTAACTGATCAGCACTAGAACATGTTATCTTGACATTTATTTTCCATTTTCAGTTCTCTATCTCACACATGAAAAGTGATTTCAAGTTCATTGAGATTGCACTCATTAGCTAGATATCCACTAATCTTATGGTCCGGATAATGATTGTTTTCTTCTGAGTTCAAAGGTTGATATTCTTGACTGACAAAATAGACAATAAGGAGTTGCTAATATACTCACTCTGGCATTTAAATACATAGAGAAAATTTAATTCTGAATGCAAGGATTTGTCCCACAGAAGAACGTTACATACTGCAGAACATTTCAAGGCAGGACTTTGAGGTTCTCTACATCCTATTTCTTGCAGCATCCAGGAAAACGATCTACACGTACTCAGCAGGAGATTCTAGATACATATGTATTGGAATACAAGTGGCTCATGCCATCTTTAAAGTTAAAAAGATCTGAAAATTACTCGGCAAAAGTAGCACTCAGCAAACACCCCATGAAAGAAAGTTCTTTTAATGGTAACAGGAGTGGTGTGAGAATTTAAATCACCATTTGCATTAGTTAATTTACCCCCTCTCCTTGTTATACTTATAAAAACGTACTGTTAAAAATGTAATTTTTTTTTTCTTCCAAGCTGACCATAATATGCTTTTAATATTTTTTATATCATTTTCTATTGTGTGCAAATTTGTCATCCCTTACAAAATTTTACTTCTTTTTTGCTACACCCAAAAGTACTTTTTAGCCTATGTTATACCATATCCTAATAAAGGCCTTATTCTACAAAAGGTTACAGCTTGAAAGCAACCAATGTCACTCTTCAGTCAATTGCAAGGATTACTGCTAAGTCTCCCAAGACTTGATTCTCTTGTCCCTACAATTGCTTGGACTGAATATTCTGTCTCCACAACACTCCTAGCTCTTACTGCCTTGAGGAGTGAGGGAGAATGGAGCAGAGAAATCAAACTTATGTTTCTGATGTGTCAGTACACAGCATACTGCCATTAGAACATCAAGCCAGCATGATTTATTAGCAATTTTAATTAATTTTCTGAGTCATTTCCTCGGGGCTCAGTTCTGTAATCTTATTACTATGAGCTTAACATGCTATAGTAAGACTATGCTTTCTAATCTTTCTTTTGTTGTTAAATGCAATCCCTGCTTTCATTAGGAAACTCTTGAGATGAAGCAGTTTGCTCTTCTGAACAGTGAAATTTTTTTGCATATATTCTTTAGAAATTAGTGAAAATTATAAACCAGAGTACATTAGTTCTTAATACAGAACTCATCACCCAATTTTCTCTTTTATTCTTCCACTGAAAAATCATGTTGCAAGCGTTTGATGTCCCAACTTGAAAGCAGAAAAACTGCATCCCTGGAATTTGAGGTACGGAATAATAATTTAACTTATCCCCAGTTTGTTTTTTTTTATACTAATGACCAAATCTTAGCCTAATTTAATTCAGGGGAAAAAATAACTAATTAAAGCAAATAAACTGTGCTCCTGAACTTTTATGTATATTATGAACCACAGGCATGTATGCTTTTACTGTTTGCTTTTTAGCCTTTGATTACTCTGAAGCAGAAAGCATTTATTAGCTGATCTGCAAAAAGATAAGTATTTTTTATTAGCAGCATTTTTCCCCAGGATTACACAACTTTGCAGCAGTATGGATTAAGTTATTTTTATCACATCCGACCAACTCTTCATGAGCAGTTTTAATGGTTGTAAACTTTTTTTATTCCAAAGGGTCACTGATATGTCACAGTCACTAAAATTTGATATTTAAGATAGCAAGGTAATTTACATGGTTGCTTGGTTGTTTTTTTGTTTGTTTGTTTTTAACAACTTCTGTGTCATAACTGTATAATATTATTGTTTTGAATTAGACACAAATATTCTAATACTTCACTGAAGATTTTGTATACATTATTATTTCAATTCCCATAGCATCATCAAGTACAAACCTCATGTGTGTTATAGAAATGGAATTTTGTGTGGGGGTCAATAAACAACATCAACATTGAAAAACAGATGAAGACATTCAAAGCTTAGAGCGCTCTTGTCAATTCAAGTTTTATCTGTGTTGAAGTCAGTAAAACTTTAGCTAAAAAAGATGACTATACAAACGTACCTGTAGACTTTAATTTGCCCTTTTCCTGACACAGAATTAGAATAGAGAGAAGCATGTTGTCTGGGTGCTTTAGCTGTGCAATACTATTGACACTAATGCTTTCAAATATTATAGACTATTACTTTGCTTCTTTGCTAGAAAAAAGATACATTATTGAGAAATAGGTTTAATAGTTACTGCAAAAATAAAGCAGTAAAATATGCATTTAGCTCTCACAAAATGGAGTTTGTCCTCTGTTAAGGCAACTAAAAACATCAGTTGGAAAAACAGCATAAGTAAGTTGAGAGAATATTGCTGTTACATCTTGATCTTATCCAAAAATCTTGAGGGTCTATAGGGATAGTTTGCTCAAAATTAAGGGCAAATTTAGGATTTCCTAAATTAAAAAGGAGGTTGGATATCAAGGGGAAGTTCTTTACAGAGAGAGTGGGGAGGTGCTGGAACAGACTGCCCAGAGAGGTTGTGGATGTCCCATCCCTGGAGGTGTTCAAGACCAGGTTGGATGGGGCCCTAGACAGCCTGGTCTAGTATTGAATGTGAAGGTTGGTATTCCTGCCTGTGGCAGAGATGTTGGATCTTCATGATGCTTGAGGTCTCTTCCAACGTGGGCTATTCTGTGCTTATGTGATTGCGTAATGATTTAGAGTCTTAAAATTTATGACCAGCAATAGAACATGAGAGACAAGGTCAACAAACAGTTCAGCAGAATCAAAAGAACATGAGCTGTATACTGAACTAATAGTTAGTTATGTATGTACATCTCCTTTTCCTTGTCCAGCTCACTGAACTTTTTAAGACTAGTACCAGCTATAGTCAATAATTTCACTTTCCAGTTTATTAAGAGTTGCTGCATATTTCACTGTTTTAATTTGTTTTTATGTTTTAATGTTTTAATTTTTTAATTAATATTTTTTTTAGATAATTACAATAATTTCAATAAAATTTAGTGAATTTTTGAATTTTTGCAAGTGCTATCTTATATCTTTCATGGAAACAACAAATTTGTGATGAGGCAGGGAGAAAGTGTGAATGATACCTTGGCTACAAAGAAAAAGACTGCTTACAGATAAGCACTTTTCTCCAGAGGGAGCAAATATTGCATAATAAGTGCCTGATCATGGAATCTGTACCATGAAATATCAATAACCTTTTAAGGATAATAACTATGGTATGGATTTAGATTCAGGCCTAGATGAATCTAATTAATAATTATTATCCTTTTGTCAGTGAATAAATTAGACTTGTTTAGACTTGGTGGAACTCACGCCTTTTTTCTGATGTATAATTTTTACCTTGCGGAAAAGATACAAATTGTGGTTTAAACCAAATGGTGCTTACTAAGATAGTAATTTCCTGAGAAAGTGGTTCTTATGAGCATGGAGATATCAGAAGTTACCACAGCTTCATACCACTTTTCCCCAGATAGTAAATAAGTACAATCCTCTTGCTACAGTATCACAGGGACAAATCCATTCTCTGTTGTATAATTAGTAAGAAACTATCCATGTGTTCCCATTCCACCAATTACTCAACAGATCATTTGGGTTCAGTGTACTTGGAAATAAACAAACAAACATAGATAGATAGATAGATAGATAGATAGATAGATAGATAGATAGATAAAAGAGAACTGTGTAATACATGAGGAAAGTGGCTATGTTTTTTATTCATGAGAGAACACAGACATATCTGCCCTTAAAGTGGTTCAGAACCTTCAAAATGTAAAACTGTTTTATAATAATAACTAGCATTTTTATGTCTTCCAGAGCACTCTAGGAATAAATGACAGAGAAAAGACAGAAAAAAGACTGATTGTTTGTAGATCACATAAACTTTAAGTCAATTATATTTTGAGAGAAAATGATATTCAACTGTCATGTGTATCTTTAAACTGTTCTGCCTCTTTTTGTCATCATTTTTCTAAATTTTTTTCCTGTCCTTACATAAAGGCAAACTAGTTGAACATAATCAAGAAATCACTTAAAACTCTGAATTATATGAAGTTCCAATGGGAAAATAAGAATATCACATTCTATTGTGCTAAAATTACATCAGCCTTATTGTACTGTGATCCAGAATACCCACTGTAGTAGGTTTTGTTTCTTTTCATGTTGTTTTCTTACCATGTTATTTCAGTTAATGATGACTCTGACATTTATAAGAAATTTATTCTCCCATTTTTTACATCTCCAGTTATTTATCTTGCCCCTTTATACATGCCATTAGATGATTCCCAGTGATTGAAAGCAGAAGCTCAGTTCTTTTGTGACTGTCAGAATTGTATTTAGTGTCCTAATTTAATAAGTGCTCATTTTGGTAAAGTAAAAATTGCTGGAAGGGTTCTAGCAGTACAAGTTGTACAAGTTGCTAAAGAAGAACTTGTAAAAGTACAAGTTGCTAAAGAATAGCATCTCTGAGGAATTTTGAAGAGACAACTAAGGGGAGATCTCATGGCATTCTACAGTTTCCTCATGAGGGGAGTGGAAGGGCAATGCTGATCTCTGCTCTCTGGTGATGTGACAGGACCTGAGGGAGTGGCATGGAGCTGTGTCAAGAGACAGTCAGGTTAGGGGGTTAGGAAAAGGTATTCACCAGAGCATGGTGGACATGGAACTGGCTGTCCAGGGCACTGGGCATGGCCCCAAGTTGCTGGAGTTCAAGGAGCATCTGGACAGCCTCTCAGACATAGGGTTTGAATTTTATGTGTCCTCTGTGGAGCCAGGAGATGGACTCAACAATCTCTGCGTGTCCCTTAGAATTCAGGTTATTCTATGATTCTATAGTATCTATCACATCTAACCTTTTTCAGTTCTGAGATAATGTTGAAAAGGCTGAAAATAAACAAAAATGCAAAAAAGTATTTTGCACTGTTCATTTCTATCAACAGAAAATGGGCATATGCATTAAACAGAAAAGTATAACCTTCATTCTTGTTTTGTGTATAACTTCAACAGACACCAGTGTAGCCTTCTTGTTCTTTTAAAAATCTGAAACAAGCTTACTAGCTTACCATAACTGAACCTACCTCCCCTCCTTATCAAAAAACACAAAACAGAATTAAAATTGAGAAAGAACTGAAGGAGACTCCAAGTTTCAAAGGAGAGAGCAAAAGTGAGAATGAAGATACATGTAAATCAAATGCTAAACACTGATAATATATTCCATTCAGAAAAACTAGTGTTTTTTTTTTTGTTGTTGTTGTTTTGTTTTTTAAACTGCTGGTCCAACTGAATGCAGGAGAAGCTTACTGAGACTTAGAAAAGCTATTAGGCTTCTTCTTGCATTATATTCTACTAGTAACAAAATATGCAGTATATTTGCAATAACACATAATGCACACAGCTTGCAATTATACTTTCCTATAACATTTCCTAGTTTTTAGTGTCTGGAATTTTTTTTTTTCTAACTTACACATTTTCTATGTATTTGATTGTGAGGTTCTAAAACATAAAGCATATAAAACCGATTAGAAATGAATTCACTTTATTTAAAAGATAAGATTTTAAGAGTAATTTGTGTACTAATTGCAAAAGACATGAAAGGGTTGTTTGAATGTCTTCCGGAATCTATACTCCCCAAATTACCCCTGAAATTCTTGTCCAGTTTTTTGGGGGTAAAAGTAACTTCACCTGGTATTTTAGAGCAGACTTGATCTTCCTCCTGCACCCGACATTAATTATGAAAATTCCATGGAAATGAATTGAATCACACTGATTTTCAGTGGATGTAAATGAAAAAAAAAGCTTGTCGGTGTTTTGTTTTGCATAATGATCTGACACTTGAGAATTATATTTCTCGTTGGAATATCTTCAGAAAAGGAATTGCCTTGGTCATTTTCGTTATCACAATAAAAAGCAGAGATGTTAAAGAGAACTATAAACAAGTGAAGTGAGGTAAGTTTCCTGGTCTCCAGGGCACCATTTAACTCCTCCTCTGTAAATGCAATTTATTTTGAAGCTAGAAGCATTGATTATTTATTTTTGTAATATGTACAAGTTACAAATCATCAGCATACTCCCATTTTGGAAAAACTGAAGGTTTTTTTTCCCAAAATTAAACACACTATTTAAGTTAGTACTACCACCTCCACGGTAACAATATTGACATACTCTTATAATAGATAATAATGAATCATGTGAGAGTGTCTTCATAAACCTTGAAAAAAAATTAGGCTCATTTTTAGAAGGATGACATTGTTCATCAGTAATTTAGAATACTGTTCTGTTTTTGAAGGGAAGGGGGCAGCTGTTCCTGGGAAATGGCTGTCTGAATTCGATTAATGACTCTATATAAACCAGCACGAGTTTACTTCATTAACTAGCAGAAACATTTCCTATGCCTTCAATTAACACTGGTTTTACTTAATCTGAAATTAGTTAAGACACGATATGATCAGAAAACATCATTGTGAACCAAGTGCTCCTCAAACAGAACGGATTTATCTCTTTGGCACCTCATTAAAATGCAAACTATATTGAAATTGATTTTCAGCACTTTCAGGCAAGAATGTTTGTAATAATGTTAATTTGCAATTTTACTTTTTTTAGATACATTTTCTGTATGCTTTGGTTGCTGTGTTCAGCCAGAGGCTATTTGTATTGTGCAGACAGGAAATGAACAGTGAACATTTATTTCTCATATCTTTTAGAGGAACCTGAGGCACATGAAGATATTTGTGCTGTAACAGGCATAGTCAATCTCCTTCACTCCCTTTAGTCACTATATATCAGCAGCAAACTCCCAGCTAGTCTCGCTGCATCAATTAACCTGCCAGGGCTCTCTGCTGTCAGACTCAGTAATAATAAACTCCCCCCAGTGAGAGATAGAGCTATAGATCCTCACCCTGAAACTTCCATAGTGGCTGAATTATTCAGAATCAGCATGATTAAAGAGATGACATGGTATTAGTTAAAAAGACATACTTTTTTTTTTTTTTTTTTTTTTTTTTTTTCCCTGACTGAGGTTTAAACCTATTAGGAATAGCAGTTGAAGAAAATGGGTCTTTACTATCAGTCCACAGGTCTTAGAAAAGAGATTTCTAGGAAAAAAAGTTTATAATGTCTGCCAACTTGGAAATTTGTGGATAAAAAAGTAAACAGCAAAGAGGATAGCTACATCATAAAGCTTCTGTAAATTGAAGAATTATCTGAATTAAAAAAATAAAAGCAGAATAAAAAATTTAGGACACAAAAACAAATATATTAATTGCGATAAAATTGATAATGCTGAAACTGCTTTTTTTAAGCAAAAGATATACCTACTGTTCATCACTATATAGAACCTGTTAGGATGTTCACTCTGACAGATATATCATGGTGTATTAAGTGTCCCTTATTTAGTACTTTACATATTTTTAAGGTGGAAAATCAGTAGCATTACTATAAATATTGAAATATATTGCAAATAAAGCAATTGTTTACAATTTCCAGTGCTAGATCAGCAGAATAATATTACATTAGCAAGGCAAGTGAGCTTACTGAAACAAAGTGACGGAAAAAGAAATTTGGCTTACACACTTCTATTCCCTTATAATCATAATTTATTTCCCAGTCTTGGTTTCTTTGGCTACTCAATGACTATTTCTTAACTAAATGCTTCTACTGGTTCCCAAGAGAGTGATCTCTATAAAGAGAACTGAGCCTGCATGTTAGAAGTGATGTTAAATACGGTGATGTTCATACAGTATGACCACTAGAGCAATGTGAAGTTATTTTATTTGTCTTCCTTATCTAAACTAAATGGATATAATCTCTTTTGGTTTACCCTGAGTTCCTAGACAGCTATGAAAGCATATGATACACATTACTTACCATCAGAGCAGTTAAAAGACTAATAATGAGTTAACTAAACATATGTGAATGAAACTAAGACCTGTTCTGAAGTAGTCTTATCAAAGAGAACTTAACCCTATCAATTGCAGTAATAGTTTGATGAAGTTAAACTTGATCAAAATGAAATAAGCGCTGTAAATTTCAGTGTAGGAGAAAATATTCATTTAACCCTCTTTCAAAATTATTGGTGAATCACTTCTGCACACAGAAACAACTGAATTGCTGTCTTCCATTAAAAAAAAGAGAATAAACTTCACAGTATTGCACTGACTGTCCAAAGAGATGTTCTGAATTCTGTGTTCTATTTTTGCATCATGTGTGATTGTTCATGGGGCTCATCTGAATATTATATTAACCTTTTAAAACACAGAAGTCTACACAAAGAATACAGATCTGAAACAGAATCATAGGCTGTGTTTTGCATTTATAAAAGAGAAAATAAAAGAGAAGTAAAATCACACATATCAAATTAAAACCGTAAATATAAAATGCACTATTATCCTTTTGAAAAATGTCCCTTATTTGAAATATTAGGGATTACACTATTCACGGTTAAGCTAGCCAGAACTGAAAAGGAGATCTAAAACTCTGAGTCACTGAATACCTCATGTGGTCACTGCAAATATTCACAGTACTTTTCATTAGGAAGAATTTGCTTTTCTCCGTTTTGCTACAAAGGCTTGTACAGTATGTATGGCAAAGACTTTCAATTTTCTACATCCTTAGCCCTCAAATTCATACTGAAACTCTGATTTGAAGTGGGGCTCTGTGCTCTGTTCACAAAGGCCACCCCTGCAGCCTCCTCAAAACCTTCCCATCTGAGGTCCAATGCAAGACCTCACAAACTCAGACAGACAATAAAATTTTCATCACTCTCTGATGAAATGGTACATGGCAAATGTTATAATACATATTTTTGTATTCTTATCTCTTTAAAGTATGCATTAAAAATATTTACTTCTAACACAGTCACAAAGTTTCAGCAAGTTTAAATTCTTCAGTATTTCAGGTAAGCTGACAAAAGCAGAATGCTCCCACTCTGGAATGTATCTGTTTTGCCATGCTATGAAAAAATTTTTATCTATCAAGGAGATGTCGGTGTATATATGGAGTTATCTGTCTCATGCTCTGTGTGATGGATAAATGCTTCATTTCATTCTATGACACAACTTAGATTCTCTGATTTCTCATATATCCTAATTGCAAGTTGAATTCTTGTCTTTCCCAGCTAATAAAATCTGTGATGTACTTTTGAATCTACTAATGTGTTTCCAAGCAGAAGAGTGCATGATTAAGCTTTTGCTGAAAAGGTATCTCAAAATTAACTGCCAAGATAATTGCTTGCTCCTGTTTTACTGAAAAGGAATAGACAACGATCTCTCTTGAATTGGAGATTAAATAAAGTGCATTGCACCTCTCTGTATGCACAATACTGAATTCATTCTTGGTCACTGTGGAAATAAAATGAACAGTTACAATTTTTATTTTTGAGAGCCTTAATAAAATGATAACATTTCTCTAATTCTGCATGCATTTATCATGCAATTATTTAAAATTATCAATACTTGCTTAAGATTGTATTTAATAATTCATCATTTTTCCTTTTATCAAATACTGTAAGCTTACTGACATCAGTTTCAAATAAGTTGTTCTGTTTTGCATTTTCCAATTGTGTGGGTTGTCCTTTTGTTGTTCGTTTGTTTGTTGTTTTGTTTAAGTGGCTTTGAATTTACTTAGTAGATTCAGTCTTCACATGCCTTTCAGACTTATCATCATCATATTTCTCTATTTTCTATACTATCAAAACCATTCCACTCATCACAATCCTTTCTGAATCAAAGGCAACCTGTTTCCTGTTGATGGAAACTTTTCATGAATAATTCATCTGGAAGAGCCTTCTATGTTGTACAGTTCCAGAAGACAGAGCAATTCTCTTGTCAATCACAATGGCTCTGTCAGAACTAAGTTCTCTATAGTATGTGCTCCAACTGTACAGTGAGTGACAAGCAGCTGAGATTATCAACTGTGTTAATCCTGGCTGTCCTTTTAGCTTTTCTCTGACAGAACATTCAAATGCAAGTCTCATTCTAAAACTGTGTTGAGAAACCCACGTCAGATTTTCCTCTCCTTTCTCATCAGTCTAGTTTGGTTGGAAGTTCTTATACATATATATATATATTGCAAACAAATTGCTAGTAAGCCCTAATTACTCAGTTCTGGAGCAATTTTTGGCTCTGAAGAAAATACAGTTTTCTCATAACTAGGGAGACTGGGTCTAGCTGAGCTCCATCTCCAACTGGTAGTGTACAAACATGAAGCCTTTCTAGGTTTAAATTTGTTGATGCATGTGTAGTCTTGTGGAAAATAGATTCCTTAACATTTCTTTGAAGCAGATTAATCTTCAAAAGCGTAGGGTTACTAATTGGTTGCAGTTCAGCTCAAAAATAAAAGAATCTGGGAAGAAGATACACAGTGAGAATCCTTACTTTGAAACTAACACAAACATTGGGGGAGATAAAATGTGGCACTACAAAGATGGAAGACGCTTAAAATACTATTAAATTCTGAGATGAGAGATTTTAAAAATACACATTATTTTCTTTTTTTTTTTTTAATATTTTCATTTTTAAAACTGAGATTTAAAAATATGACAGATGCATAGCTAATACATCAAGGAATATCTGAGTGATTGGCATACATGGTATGACTCTCTGCTCCCATCCACTGCAGTAGTGTGTCAGTGAAAGGCTCTATGCACGTTAATAAATGTAGCAGTATTGTAGCAGCAGCTCTCTACAGCGAGGACCCAGCATCCGTACCATAAATAGTTTGTTGGGAATTCATCAGATTAGCTATAGTTTTGTTTTGTGTGCGGAACAATCAATAGTAATTGGAGTGTAGTTGGCGTGCTACGTAATCCAGACTGGCTTTGTAGAAAAGTAAAACAGTTAATATTCTGTATGGTAGGAATAAAGCACGTGGGAAGATCAGGAGTTCTGCTTTAAATCCATTATCATATTCTGAGCTAAAATGTTATCGTATTGTGCAATACTGCCATTTCTGAGAATATGAGCTTTACAAAAAAAAAGACGCAGTTTAAGGTGAAGAGCAAATAGACAAACCCCACAGACCTAAGGCTTTTAAAGATACATGACAGAAAACTGCTTACTCTTTTATTTGGTGTCTTATAAATAGGTAGTATACACTTAATAGGCACGGAATTGTTACTTATTTTTATAGCAAACACATCATCCTATGTAAAGAAATCAATCCTCCAGATAAATATCTTTGTGGGTTTATGTATACCAATAATATTACTAATTCAATTCCTAAGAGTAATTAAATTTCTAGGATATTTTCTTAGCATTGAGACATCTTTCAGGTACAGTGGAGAAATGTGCTGCAAAACTTATATTTAAAGTGTTATTGTTGAGTATGCACATATTTAGTTTACCACTTAAAGTTTTTCCTTACTTAGAATAAGGATTATATATGGATTAATGTTAAGTACCTTTTCTGAGACAGTATAGTTGGTTTCTGCACCTGGCCAGATGTAAGGAAATTCTTCAGTGCTTTCAGTCTATAACCCATCTCCTTTGGTGCTAGTTGTGAACAACCACTGTAGCTGTATTAACCCTTTCCTGTTTGCAATCTTGTGGTCAATTTATTGGTTAATAGCTAGTTCCATTAAAATCTTGTTTCTGTTTCCTCTGGTCTTATTTCTGAGAATAGTCACATCAATATCAATGAAATTATATGTACAATTGAACATTTGTTGTAGGAATAAAAGATAGAGTATCAATTATCCTTTCTGCTGTTAAAATAATATTGCTTTATTTGAATGTCAGTGAACTCTCAATGCAACTCAGCTGAATTGTAAAGTGTATTCCCCTGCTGCAAGACTTTCTGAGACTTCTGAAGTATTTTCATCTAAAGTCAGCTCAGAAATTTCAGGATAAATATAGTCCAGTCGTTCTTCCAATCTCCTGTGCACCACACAACTGCTCAAATCCAATGGGCGCAGATCTTTTCTAGTCTGGTGATCTTCATATGTGAAATGGCAGAATGTGAAATGGCAGAAGTGTTGATGAACTCATGAAAAATCAAGCCTCTGAATATGTGTTCTCCATTTCAAAAAAGCAATACCTTACTCAATGAATTCCTGATTTACTGGGAATAGTCTCTTCTGTTTGCATATATTTTTCCAGTTCTACAATTTTGCACTTGTGAAAATTTTTCATAAGATTTTGCTTAAAGTAGTACATGTTATATTAGACAGTTCTGATGAAGATGCGTAGTTGATTTTCCTACTTTTACCTACATTTATCTTCTTATTATTTATTCTATATGCCTACTGATTACCTCCAAAAGTACTTTGTTGCTTTGTGTCAGAAATGAAATGAATGGTTTCTGTTTTGCTCACTCTTTCTCCCTTGAGGTTATCCAAACAGGATGCTACTTGATGATTATTCAAAGAATATGATGTGGAAGTGGCTTAAATTCTTTTTTGACTACTTATTTTTCTTCCACATTAATGTTTTCTTCTAAATGAGTGAGAGAAAAGTGCAGACTATTTCACTTTTACTGCACTATTAAATATCTACTTTCAATCAGCATATGTTCTCTTTATATTTACAGCTATTGTTCTATAAATAAAATACACTTGAAAATAAACTGTCAGTAAACATCTTTTTCCTTATAGGAATGTTTATGTACAGCTATGCATAAATGAAAGAGTTGAAGTACCTGACTAATCACCTCAGCTGTAGTTTCTTCATGGACTTAGGCCAATATCTAAATCTCCACAAACAGTAATATTATTCTCATTTTCAGGAGAGGACTGCTGCAAAGAGCTTTAAGATCTCCGACTACAATGATTGATGCTAAAGACAGTAGGTAGATATAGAACAATTATGTTTGAACTTCTAAGTGACAGTTAATTGATGTGTGTTATCCATCTAGACAGATAATAATTACCTTTAAAACTGCTTATTCATATTTCTTCCAAATCTGATGCCAAGAAAGAGGAAGGAAAATTAAATACTCTTTAGCCACAAACATGACAGTTTATCAACACATCAAAGTAAGTGCTAATTTGTAACCTAAGATTTTTCACTTTGTGTGCGAAATATTTAAGAACAAAATGCATCACAGGAGATATCTCTGTTCAAAATCTAAACTGTCATGCAGGACTTTTATTTAATTTTTTTAAGGATAAGTCTTAAGATGTGGAAAATTCTTGCATCAGTTAAAAAAAAATAGTTTTAAAACTGATATTGACAATTTATCTTCTCTGAAATACTTATAAATTTGCAGACACTCCAAAATAAGATGAGAACATTTAGCTTTAATTTAGTTACCCTGCTTCCTTTTGTACGAAGCCCAAACTTTCTTTTTTTTTTTGTTTATTACAACGTAGTATGTCTGCTACCAGTTTTTTGTTAAAGTCACACAGGATAGAAAGTTAATGTGCATTTATGATAGAATTTGACCAAGAAAGAAAACTGGTGTCTTAAATTTTATAAATGTTTTGTGGTTGGTTTTTTTTTTTTTTTCATTTATTATATGCACAGAGAGAATCTACAAACAAATAAGCATTTGTTTGTAAAGAATCTATGGTCAAATCATTGACTTTTTGTGGCTACCTCCAAGTCATAGAAAAAAAAATTTAAAAGAGAGACATGAAACTCAGAATGTATTAAAATTCCATGATACTATTCTAAGTTGTCCTGGTTTTAGCTGGTGTACAGCTGATTTTTTTTTATTTTTTTTTAGAATGGTTCAGTACCACAATTACGGTACGGTGATTAAATAATCAATCTGTCCAGGTCCCTTCTGTTTTATCAACTGCATCAGTCATCATGCTGTAATCTACAAACTGAGTGTGTTCTCAATTCCACTGTCTATGTCATAGATAAAGATGTTAAAAAGCACCAGTTCCAAGACTTCTGATTAACACCCCTCACCACCAGCCTCCACCTGGACCTAGAATCATTGACTGCAGCACTCTGCCTGCAGCCAGACTGGCTAGTCAAATCCTCACCCAAAGTAATAAGTAATACAGTTTTCCACTCTGTGGTACTACACAACTTTTCCACTCTCCATTTCTTTTTGAGACTTAGCTCACATGAGGTAGATACACTTTATATGTACATAAGTTAATGTTCATTAACTGACATATCATCAAGAACAGTTTAGTGGCTGTTGCAGACAAGTCCAAATGCTTAAAAGTTTTGTTAATATCAGAACCTCTTTACATTGCCAACAGGAATTTACTTCAAATGAGGATTGATTCATTATTATTAAAATTGGAAAATATAACTTCAAATATAAGTCTAAACAAAACACATAGTAGCCCAAATAGTAGTGTGTTTGTGAGAAGGTGGGAAGTACATTTTTCTGAATCTGTACCATGTGTACAAACATGTAACAAGCATAACTAACAGGACAAAAATGTTCTACCTTCTTCCTGCTACAGTGTCTGTAGCTCTCCAGGAAGGCTTTCAGCTTTTTAAGTGTTTTCCCTCTGGACCAAATTTCATCTGTGCCTTAGAACTAGTTGAGGAATAAGGAAACTTGGGTTTATGCTGTTATTTCTCTTCTGACTAGTTTTCAATGGCTAAAATCACATATTGTCCGGAAACAGTATGCTGTAAACTGATTGCTTTTCTTCCAGTTTGCAATTCGCATTTATCAGCAGCAAGGTTGATAGTAACAATCCTACCCATAGCCATTGAAGAGTTTGTTTAATTCAAATTATTTGAATATTGATGGTTTTTGCTCAAATATCAAAATCAAATCCTCTTCCTGCACAATAAGAGCAAAAAACTTCCAACAAGAGAACTGAAAATGCTCTAAAGACAGAAAATAGTATTTCAGATTATTCATTTAAAATATAACTGATAGAGAAGTGTTATCACCATTCCAAGAAGAACCGGTGGGATTCAAGAGGAAAAGGGTGAAACTGGAGGAAAAAACAGATAACCACCCCTAATTTATTGTTCCTTATTTTGGAGCTTCATGCTTTAAAAGACTAATCATTTAGTTCATGCATGTGACTGTGATGGTCTGACTTTAGCAGCTGAGGAAGGTAATGCTGAGAAGTTATGTGAAAGACAAGTTTGGGGGGGGGCAAAGAAAAAAAAGTGAGTTGACATTAATAAGAATATAAATTAAAAGAATTGTTTTTAGTTTCACTTCTTGCTATCATGTTTGAAAACCACTTCCATCGATTCATATTCCTAAGCTGTATTTTTTGTTTTATATTTCTCTCTTGCAGTTTTTGCACATCTTCATCTAAGAACAGAAATGCACATGTTTGGTGAAATATTAATTTTCAAAATAACAGGTAGTAATACAGTACATAACAGATTTGGTCTGCTTTGACAATAACAAACAGTATGTAAATTAAATGAAGAGGAGCTAATTTTAGTCTACTTTAAGAGGATTTGCTTATTTGTTTTCTTGTTCAAAACAAGAATTTCTTAAAAAATACAGGAACATTCTGAGGTTAGATGTTATTCAAGAAGAAATAAAATCTTTTGTCTTCCATGAAACAAAAGGATTCTCATGACTAGAAAGTGAATACTCAAAAAGTGATCTCAAATACTGAAAGACTGAGGGAATAAAAATAAGGGTGTACTCCTCACTACTTCTCTTTTTTTAACTGTGATTTCTTATTCCTACCCGTTACCCTCCACTGATGCTCACTTCCATGACTGAATGTACAATGTTCTAATATTTGACTGTTAATAATTATCAAATCTGTATCTATCACAAGGTGCACAATGGACTAAGACTGCACAAGACTAAGAATGGAGAGTATGAAAGTACAAGTTACAAGACTCTGGAGAAAAAAGAAAATCAAGAAGTAAGGATTTATTCTGTCAAAAACAGAATTTCTCCCAAAAGAGAATTTCTATTTTCTCCTGCCCTCCATCCAAAAACAAAAAAAGAATTCTACAAGAAATGTCACTCTCCCAATATCAAATAAAAAAACTGAAAATCTGTTTTCGTTTAAATTTGCTATTGTGAATTCTGAAAAAAATGAATAACACATAAATTTTTTTATGTAACAGAATCACCGTAATTTTTGCCACACCTACAAAAATTCAACAATATTGTTAATTTACTTTTTTTTTTCCATTTGTAGAAGGGAAAACAGGATTCATTAAACTGGAAATCATTATTAGTACTTCCAAAGGACCTTTAGTTCTTTAAAACTAATTGAGTTCTCATAAGCATTCAAGCATTACAGGAAATGAACATGTCTTATAAGAAGTGACAAATGGCAGTTACAAATGCAAGCTGTGCCTGGACATATATCTACAATTCTACAGATGTGAGGTGGTTTTTTTTCCTGTGATTTTGTCTAGCTAATTCACAAACTGTTTTTTCCCTGTCATTATAAACTTCACACCAAAAATACCTGAACCTGAATTTGACGGTATAGAAGTCTCAGCATAACAAGACATGGTCATGCACAACTATGACAAGCAATGCAAAAATATCTGTAAGTAAACTGGCTTAAAAGTAAAGCACCATGATTCATGTCAAAAGTTACAAATTCCGCAGCCATAGCATTCCTCATCATATACTTTTTTTCTGAATTTTCCTCAACTTTTATTTTTGCAATTTCTCTAGAGAGTTTAAAACAATTTCTAAAGATATTCAGTGAAATTCATGTTAAGCTAACTGGTCCGTAATTTCTTCATATAGGTCTGAGTCTTTTCCTTAATAATTGGATTATGCTGGCCTCTCTCCAAACCTCAGGGCTTTCCTTCTAAACTAAGTGACTTGGAGAAGCATATGATAAAACTTTTCCAACTCCTCACCTTTAAAGCATTTCAGGAAGATTTCTGTCTAGTTCTGAGGCATAAATGATTTTTAAATGTTACCTTTCTCCAATTCTTTGTTGAAATAATTTTTTGTATAATCTGCACTAATAATCCAAATTATGCTGATTGATGTATTAAAACAGGATGCTTATCTTTTTTTGTTTGTTTATTTTTTATGTTGTTTTGTTTTGTTTTCCTTATGCAATACTTTTTTACCTGAAGAACCTGTGAAGAGGGCCTGTTAATAGGAAGTAGTCTGGAGGTTTTCCTGTTGTAGCAGAAGTAGATTTGGATAGCATGTATTTGTAGTTTTCTTTTTGAAATACTTCAGGATCCTGATGCCTTCAAGACAGATTAGAGAGGATGCCTGCCCATAATCTGACAAATTCCTGCCCTGTGCTTGCAACAGGGGATTAATGACAACCCTGTAACGTAACCCCTCCAGCATGTAGAAAAAAATATCTCACCTTTGTACAAAGCTCTGACTCTGGACAGTACCATCAGAAAAGGCTTTGCACCAGCAAAAAAACAAAACAAAACAAACAAACAAACAAACAAAAAACACAAAAAAAACCAACAAAAAAACAACAAAAAAACCCACAGAATTTTAACTACGCTACTTAGCTAGACAGAATTTTTGAAAAGGTGTCTTTGAACTAATGATAAAATATTACATTCCCAGTTATTACTTGATTACCTAAACATATAATCTTCTTGGGGAGCAGCATTACCTATGTATTTAATATTTTACAGATTAAGATTTTAGTTCTTCCAATGGTAGAAATTTGAGTAAAACCACAGGAGCCTTAGAACTTACTTTATTCTTCTGAGGCCTATAAATATTAACTGCTATTTACTATTTCACTCCAATAATGTTGCTTTCACCCTCAAGATTAATTTATAGCCAGTCATTTTGACTCCACTGATTTCTACAAAATTAGTTTATTGTTATGAAAAGAAAGTCAGAGCTGCATATTGCCATATATATTGAATATATCTAGCAAATTTTTATTTGGTGTAGTCTGATGAACACTGGAGTCAAAATATTGATACTGATTATCTACTCTATCTTATAAAATTTTAAAGAAAATTTATGGCCATTAAAATACACCCTGTTCTGCTGTTAGCAGTGTCATATTATGTTACTGATCTTTCTTCATGACCAGGTTTTCCTTTGATGCTAAAAAACGTAGCAAGAGTATTTGCTTCTTTCGGCTTTTAGCAAAAATTCATGGCATATTTATTTAGAAGACTTCTGGTAGGTGTTGTAATACCAAGTACATTATTGTTTTACACAGAGCTACCTTTCACCTTCTAGCATATCCTTGGTTTATGAATAAATAATCTGTAAGTTCACATTTACCACCTGTCAAACTCAGGTAGCAGTGAAAAAAGCAGCACAAATTGGCAGATAATTCACCTTATTTCCATGTAGAAGCAGGTGCGTTTACTTCAGCATAAGTGACAAGATGACACTGATCCTGTTTGACAGACAGGCTGATCTAAAATTACTCATCGCACTTTGCCACTGTTTGGGGGATAGTCTCCCATGAGTTTGTTTTGTATCTCTTCAACCCCTAGGGTGTTAATTAAAATTTACTAGATAATATTTGCAAGGCTCAATGGTTTTAGTTTCAGAAATTATCAGTTACTAAATGTTAGTGTGAAGATGACACCTAATGACTGGATGCTTTATTCAAGAGGGTTTTTTTTTTTCCTTTTTTTTTAAATTTTCCTTCTGTACTTGGAAAAGCTAAATCAGCTGAGTATCTCAATCAGCTTTTAGACTAAACATTATTTAGATAGCAGTTTAATTATGTTTGTCCTTGAGTTTCTTGACAGCATTACTAAGTATTTATTAAGAGGGACACACTCTATAAAAACCTTTGAAAAATAAGCAGAAGCCAGAAGCCTGCCTGCATTATAATTTTACTAACCAAAAGTAGAGGTCAGCTTAGTTCTGTCAAAAGAAGACAGTGCCTTCTAATTACGTTCTCTACTCAGTTCATAATTGCTCAACAAATTTCTCAGATTAGAGATTAGCTAATCACACATGCAATAAACAACAACCACATTCAATTTACTTGGGTACTGCTATCAGTAAACTTTATAGTCTAGTAAACTACCATCTGTCTTTCTTCCTTTTTCCCACAGTATATCATCAATATGGACAGCTGCAGATACTACTATTTTTTCTTATTAACTGAAGTGTTTCCTTATACTGTGATTAATTGTATACACATAATTCATCCAGTGCTATTATTGTGCTTTTTTTCCCCAAATCCTTTGAATTTTCTGGTCAGTTTCTTTCAGTTGTGCATATAAGAAATAGACTTTCTGCCCACAAAGGTTATGATCTTCCTTGAATCCAGGCCTTTCTAACACAATAGTGGTATCTTCTTCGATGCCTCAAAATTGTGAACACCATGCATGAAGGCATACTGATGGATCAATTTCATGATCCATTGGCAGCATTTAACTATGTACTACGGTCCCTCTGGGACACATGGCCCTTCAATATCAACAGCAGAGGACAAAGACTCTGTGAAACACTTCTGCAATTTACCAGGAAATTCACAGTGGATTTTTTTTTGTTTTGTTTGTTTGTTTGTTTGTTTGTTCTATTGTTTTTTGCAATAGGTAATAGGTAATAGGTACGGAATAGGTGTAATAGGTGTAATAGGTCAGGAACACAAGGCAAGTCAGCATATACAAAAGAGGTAAAAATAAACCCAACCAAAATTTCAATGTCACCAGCACATCATAGGCATTACATACCAGTTTGATTTATTTAACTATAACTGATTTTTTTTTTTTTCTTAGCATGGGAACAGGAGGGCATCAAATCTGGTGAAGAGTTTGGAGCCAAGTCCAGGTCTCTGCTGACACTGAGGAGGTCACCCAGTCTTCCCAGTCTGAATGATTATGGCTGGTTGCCTAGAACTGGACCTTGGTGCTTGGTGCTGGTGCTTGGGCCACCAGCCTCACTTCATAGGATCCATCAGACTGGACATTAAAACCTGTCCATAGGGTCATCAGAAGATAGCCAATGCAACAAAAAGAAGGCTTTTCCCTTGGTAGAATTTGCCTTTTCCACTGAGCATCTCCAGACATAACTGTAATGTTACTAAGCAGTGTCTGTGACTGCCCAGAACCTCAGTTTGCTGCTGCAACTGCAGATTCTGTCCTGGAGCCTTTTTTTTCAGGGCTTCTGTGAATGAATAAGTAAGGCAGGTTCTCCAGCAGGACTGTGGCTTTTACTTTCAGTGTGGCTTTTGGAGAGCAGCAGCTCTGGGTGCTGACCAAAGGCAGCCTCTCTCTCCACTAACAGCTGCAGAGTGATCTCTGTCTCACACAGTATCTTTCCCAGGCCTGTAGGTGTGAGGATAGGAATGGGGTATTGGCAGTACTTAGGAATCCAAAAGAGTTTCTGCTTTTCCTGAGCCCATCCTTCAGTTACCACTACTCAACCAAGTCATGCAGGATCTCAAGGGGATAACATGAGGCTTGAGGAACTTTGGTGCCCAAGAACTTTCCCAGGGCTTCAGAGCTGATGGGGGAAGAAAGAAAAGCCCATGTGGCTGGCTGCCCAAAATTCTATCAATGATTCCCAGCCCACAAAGAGATCCCTTGAGAAGAAATTCTCCTCTCCCTCAGTTGGCTGAGACTTGCTTTGCTTTTCCTCTTCTACCACTAGGCATGTGTGGAGGCATATGGCACAGTTCTCATGACAGCACATGGTAGCCAGCATCCATATAGCCCTGGAGGAGAATGCAGATGCCCAAGAAGACATGAAGAAGATGCAAGTGCCTACATCAGCCAGTTGCAGCAGGCTGGAATGGCAGATGCAGCAGAAGACCTTCTGTGCCTCATCTGCACTGGCAACATCAAGAACACAGCCTATGTGGCCTTCCACTTCCAGCTCTTCTTTGATTTCATCCAGCACTAGGACAGATGGAGAAACATGTGCCTTCAAGCTGCAGGTGGACTTTCCAGCTGCTCCTGCACAAAGTGCAAGTAGAATATCACTGCTAGGAGTACATGGTGGAAAATTCTGGCTGCCACTGCCATTCTACATAGTTTGGTAACTGTCCACAGCCCATCAGGTGGGAAGACATTAATTATATTCCAGATAGGATGTAGATGCAGGACACCACCACACCACTTCCTACCAAGCTCCTACAGACAGCAATTAGTGGGAGCCAACCCCACCAAGTACAGGGGAGCACCCAGCTAGCCCTGCAGCTACACTCCACTGTCACATTGGCACCATGCTGGAGAAAACTCTTCGACTGATCTCCTGCAATATCTGGATGACTTTCAGGGAGTCTTTTTCAATACCAAAAAGCAACCCATTTTAGGGAATATTTTCCAACTCTGGAAAGTAACTGGCAACTGGTAACTGGTCACAAGTGGTGTTCTCCAGGGGTGAGTACTGTGGCTGGTCCTATTTTATATCTTTGTTGATAATCTGGATGAGAGGACTGAGTGCATCCTCAGCAAGTTTGCAGATAATACCAACTTGAGGGGAAGTGTAGATCTGTGTGAGGGTAGGAGAACCAGCAGAAGGATGTGGATAGGCTGCATCAATTGACTGAGGCCAATTGCATGTGATTCAAAAAGATGAAGTGCCACATCCTGCACAATACTACAGGCTTGGGGCAGAGTGGCAGAAAAGAATTTGGGGATGCTAGTCAAGAGCCAGCTGAAAATGATCCAAAAGCATGCCAGGGTGGCCAAGAAAGCCAAGAGGATTCTGGCTTGTATCAGAAACAATGTAGCCAGCAGGACTAAAGAGGTCATCACCACCTTATGATGAGGCTACAACTTGAATACCCTGTTTAGTTTTGATCCCTCTCTACAGGAAATATGTTGAGACCCTGGAGCACTTCCAGAGAAGGGCAATGTAGCTGTTGAGGAGTCTGGACACAAGTCTTATGATGAACAGTTGAAAGAACTGAGATTGTTTAGCCTGGAGGAGAGAAGGCTCAGGGGAGACCTTATCGCTCTCTTTAACAACCTGAAAGGAGATTGGAGTGAGGTAGGGATTGGCTTCTTCTCCCAAGTTACAGCAATAGGACAAGAAGGAATGGCCACATGATCCACAAGGGAAGTTCAGGTTATATATTAGAAAAATGTTCTTCTCAGAAAGTTGTAATGCATTGAAACAGGCTACCCAGGCAAGTGTTGAAGTCACAGTCCTTGGAGGTTCTCAAGAAATATGTAGATGTGGTTTTTAAGGACATGGTATAGTGGGCATAGTGGTGATGGATTGATGGTTGGTCTGTATGCTATTAAGATATCTTTTCCAACTTTATTTTATGATTCTTACTGAGCACTAACCTGGCCAGTATAGGTGATCTGCCCTCCCCCCCCTCCCCCCCCCCCCCCATTTGGTTTGATCCAGTAATAGCCCAGTACTAAAGCTCAATGTGTAGGTTAATTATTTTTGTTCCTTTCTGAAAGCTGCTAAAAGAAGCAGCTGTACAAAAGTATTTTGTACCTTTTTTTTTTTTTTTTTCTTTATAACATGAGAAATACTTGGCTAATATTATAAAACTATAATTTTTCTTCATTTTTTTTCCTGGATTTCTTGAGATTTCCAACCAGCATCATCAATTGCTGTAGAGCAATGGAACACTGTACTGAAAAAAAAAATCTAACAACAACTAACTGACCTGTTGAGGGCAAAATTCATGTTAGATATTCCTGTTTGATTACATGTATGTTTTCCAAAATGTGGTTTGAAATAACCCTAGTTTAGACACTGATGGTACTTAGCAGTACTATAGCTGAGATCCAAAAACATTGACACAATTTCTGAACTGGTGTCTGAATAGCCAAACTGAATTTGAGCCATTTTGTAAAGTATGTTGAGTGTGGGCATTATACCTGAGAGCATATTTCTTGCTTGCTGTGAGAGTGATTTCTGACTATCCATACAGTTGCCAAAATAAATTCTGTTGAGATGCTGGAAAGGGGAGAATCTTCCATCCTATGTAGAAGAACAGCTAACATTTGTTTGGCAACATGAAGGGAAAGGTTCACCAATGCCAGAAAAGAGTGTTTGGAGTAAAAGGAAAATCCATTGTATATCCATTTCTTTGGCAACAGGGAGGGATCTTCTCCAAGATTTTTGCTCTAGCTTAATTTAATTTCCTGGTGCACTTTTTTGCTTGATAAGTTTCTTAATAGATAGATTTCTTAATAGATAGATCTCTTAATAGATATATCTTAAAATGTTCTTAGATTTTTTTATATGCTGGATCTGGATGTGTGGAAATTCCCTTGCCCTCCAAGGAAGAATTTCAACTTACACTTCAGTACTTCAAATCAGATTCAAAATCAGATGCTTTCTGATATGAAAACTCAGGGGACAATAAATTATATTTCTATGACAGAGAGGTTTTTGTGCTTGTGCTTTCTTTTTTTCTCTCTCCTTTTAAACTGTCTTCTACCAACACAGCTTTTTAATTTAAAATCACTGCAATGTCATTGTTTTCCACAATAATACTGGGACTTGACATTGGTTCGTGATGTGTTTATATTACCTTCTGATTTAAAATGACCAAAAAAAGTACCCTAATCTCCACAAAGATTTTAAAAAAAGAAAAAAATCAATAGGTAATGCTCCAACTAATATGATAAACTTAAAACTTTTGTGTCAAATTATATATATTAGAAATTGAATTTCATTCCTCAGATAGACTCCAAATTTATATTTAAGTCTGGAAGATGTTTCATGCCTATAGAACATGTAAGACTGAGGACTCAACACTATTTTCTTCTGTTATTTATTTTAGAGCAAACAAAGAAATCAGAGTACATTACTAGTTATGTGTTTGAGGTGCAACTGATCCAAGTAGGAAGAGAAATAATAATCTTCCCTATACATGTTGTAAGAAATATCTTATTTTCCACAATTATTGTTGTTATGGAAAGTTGTCTGAATTAACAGACACTCTGAAACATTTCCGGGCTCATCTGCACTAAGCCACACAACATAGATATTTTTTAACTGCATAAAATAATCAGTTTATTATTCATTTCAAATTGAATATGTGGTTTTACATTTAAAATAGTTATTCAGTGGAAAAGTTTATTTAACTGTATCTCTAACATTTTCATAATTTTTATTTTTTTAATATATTTTTCTAGACAACATTATAACATTTTTGATTGTCAGCCATTATCAAAGCCAATATTAAGAAAATACTATGCAATTAACATAAAGACTGTCTAAGAATACTGGGGTGAAATTTCAAAACGTGCCCGTGATGTTGTAGTGTGACATGCCAAAATTATTTCTCATGGTAGTTCATTTATAATTGATAGAAGAGCTATTCAGAAATAGAATTGTTTCCAAATTCCTAGAGTGAATAGTGACAATTCAGGCTTTTTATGTAATTTCCAAAATAAAAATATATTCACACATAATGTGTGTGCATATATTTGTATAAGAAACAAAGCCTGTCCTTAGAGAAGCGTCAGATCTTTTGTATGTCTTGTAAGCAGATATACATACCTGAATACACAGAAATATTTACAAAACACACAGAATAATTCTAAGATTTCTGGTATATATCATTTTTATTGCATGTCTTTGAATAAAATGCACAGTGCTTTCAATCAGAAGAACATGAGGACTTCACATGTGTATATCATGCACAGTACACACCTTGGGAAAAAAAAAACAACAGTGAAAAGTGGATGGGGTCTTTGTGTGTGCATACGTACTGTTATAAAAACACATCAGACTGAAGAAACCACTCTGTTGAGAAAAAAAATAAAACCTGGGAAAAAAAAAAGCTTCCTTTCTCCAACTAGTTGATGGTTGAAAGTAAAATGGCATAAAGACAGTGTTAGTCAGCTGTAGGCTATAATCAGGGCTTCCTTGATTAATGAATAATTTAGTACTTTTAGTTTAGCACTTGCATATATGAAACAATTGAAACCAAACAAATGGTCTCAGGCTGATATCCAGGACGAGAAGTCATGTTAGCAATGAGAATAGCAATTAGCCTCTGCCTAAGCAGAGCCATTTCTCTCTCTCTTAACCAAGGATGTTCAACCTTTTTTCTTGCCCTGGCCAAATTGAGCAAAGAAGGGTTGTTTTGGACTGCTGGTTTTGTTGTTGATGAATAATGAGTGCGAACATGGGACTTGGCAGGGAGTAACCACCACCATGATGGCTCAAGGCAGGGGCAAATTACCACCTAGCTATCCAAGAACATATGCGGCCTGCAGGGTGTGAGTTGCTGTGCAGGAATTTTCAGCTATACATTAAGATCTAGACAGTCCACTTTCTAATTTCACGTAAAGATTCTTCTCTATCTCATTGAAGGATAAAAATTTCAAAATTAAATAATGCTATTAGAAGTACACGTTCTTTTTTCTAACACTGGAGAAAAAAATCAGGTCAAGTATTTCCAACATTCGTTGATTTGGGGCATAACAATTTTTAGGAGGAATGTTCCCATCTCTCACATTTTCAATCTACATATGAAACTTGTCAAAAGTACATTAAAGAATCTGCAATTTATATTCATGATGTAGGAGGTGACCTTTTCACTCATGAGTGGTGTAGTCGTGTGGAGTGGCTAATGAGAGAAGCCCTGCTGAGAGCAGATAAATTTCAAAGCTTCAGAATAATTATTAGACATCTTATTGTATTTATAAACCTCCCTCATTTCAAACTGTCCCTTGATTTATAAAGCCATCTTATTCTTGTAAATTATAATGGTAGTCTCAACCAGTGCCAAATATTAATGAGTTGTCCGTGTGAAGGCTTCTATTTCTGGTTCTCAGTACCAGTGAAAAGCAATGAAGAGTAAAAAGAGAAAGGGAAAAAGAGAGGACAGAGAAGGATGAAAGATTGCCTAGAAGGAGTGAGGGAGGGAACATCTGTCCTGTACTTCACCGACAATAATCTTTTTACAGCTTATGACACAGAGGCAGTGGGAACAGTGAGGTAATCATTTTGCTTGCCTGTCATCTTCAGAGACTGTTTCAAACAGCAGAATGAAAGTGGCTCCATTGAAGTGACTGACAAAACTCTTGTTGATTTAAATGAGGGCCAGGATTCCTATGGAATCTAAAAGGAGTGGGTGATCAGTGGAGAGGCAGGTTTACCACCGTCATGAACATGTCAGGCTTCATCAGAATTTTAAAAGCTTTTCATTAACTTAGTTTCCAGAACAGTACAACGGTTTAGGATACCCCATACTGCTACAGATAACAGATAATTTTTCAAAATGGCAAATAAAAAGTACAGCCACAGTCTACCTGACCCTGTTTTGGAACAGATGTACATAATAAACTAAGTCCCTGCCAACTGAAATTTGAGCAAATGCATGTTTTAAGTAATACTTCTTTACCACTTTTCCTTATCCTTCAACTTCCACAAGGAATCACAGAACGATGGAATACAGGAGTTGGAAGGGACATCTGGAGATCAACCCCGTGCTAAAGCATGTTAAAATATAATATGTTGCACAATAAAGTATCCAGATGGGTCTTCAATACCTCCAGAGGGGAAGACTCCACAACATCTTTGGGTTGCCTGTTCCAGTGCTCAGTCACTCTCACTGTAAATAAGTTCTTCCTCATTATTATGGAACTTCCTATGCAGTAGTTTTTGTCCATTGTCCTTTGTCCTGTTGCTGCACACTGCTGAAAAGAGTCTGGACTCATCCATTTGACTGAACAATATGCATTTTTATAAGCTGTGATGAGATCTCCTCTCAGACTTCTCCAAGCTGAAAACCCCAGGTCTCTCAACCTTTCTTCATAGATCAGATGCTTGAGGCCCTTTATCATCTTTGAAATCCTCTACTGGACTCTCTAGTTTCCTTGTGTCTTTTTTGAACCAAGGAGCTCAGAACTGGACACGATACTCCAAATGTGGCCCCACCAGCACAGATTAGAGGAGGGAGGTCACCTCCTTCAGTCTGTTGGCTACACTCTTTTTAATGCACCCCAGGGTATCATTGACCATCTTGGCCACAAAGGCCAATACTGCTGGCTCACGGCCAACCTGTTATCCACCAGGCTGTCCACATCTTTCTCTGCAGAGCTCCTTTCAAGCAAGTCATCTCCTAATCTTTTCTGAAGCATGAGGTTATTCCTTCCAAGGTACTGGAGTCTAAATTTGTTCTTGCAAAACCTCAGACTCCTCTCCTCCCAGCTCTCCACCTGTTCAGTTTTCACTGAAAAGCAGCACAGACATTTAGTGTATCAGCCATTTCTCTCAGAATACTTGCTAAGGGTAGAGCCTAAAACGTGTCATTGCTAAGAAATATCAGTAATTAGAATTGTCATCTAGAAAAATATCCTCCTGCAATGGCAGCAGCAAATTTGGATCGTGGAGATGGGAGAATTTATAGAATCATAAAATCATAGAATCACAAGGTTAGAAACCTATAAGATCATCTAGTCCAACTGTCTTCTCATCACCATTGCCACCACAAGCACTAAACCATATTCACAGCTCCTCATCCAGACACCTCTTGAACACAGCCAGGGACAGTGACTCCACCACCTCCCTGGACAGCCATTCCAGTGCCTGACCACTCTCTGAGAGAAAAAGATGTCCAACCATCGGTGTATAAAGTCCATAAATGTTTATATTTGTAGTATAAGGATCTGCATGCATGCACTCGTGTATGTATTTACACATGTACACACAAACTTCTATACATATATTTATAGAGAGAGAGATGAATGATTCTAGTGGTATTAATTGTGGTAGATCTTAAAAATGTGCCCAAAATATAAATATATGCTGGCCTTATAATATGTGGTGAGTACACAAAATGACATTTTGGTGGAATTCACCAAATTTTCCTGTATATTAAAAAAATAATAATAAAAAATCCTATGAAGAAAGACAGAGGGAGATGGATTTGATCATCCTGGAGAAGAGAAGGATAAGAGAAAGCCTGATTGCAGACTGGCAGTACTTCAAAGGAGCTTGTAAACAAGGCAAAGATAAGTTTTTAGATGGTCTGATAGTGATAGGGCACTATCTTAGCACAATAGTTTAAGGTTCTTTTCAATCAGAGCTATTCTATGATTTAATGTAGCTGCTGAAGTCCAGTTCTATTTATTGGAGAAAATAGAAATCAGTAAGGATCTAAAGTTAAAATCTCATATTGTCCAACTAAATTAATTATCCATAAGTAGATCTACAGGAAAAAAAAAAAAAAAAAGAAAAAAAGACTTTTATTGTTCACTAGTTTTGTTTTGAAAGAATCATGACAGTGAATTTGTAGAAGATAGGAAAAAGCAAATAGTAAATAGCAAATCTACAATCTATGGACAGGTAAACTCAGATTGTACACTGCACAAAATCTTGCCTTGTTTAACTGTAGAAATTGAAAAATCCTTCTAAAGAATCTAACTCAGAATCATAAGGAACTATTTTCATTGTGATATATTGTTTTAATTATCTGATATATTTACTTTCACTATAGCTTTATCTTCTGCATGATTGGAGTACAATTTCTATCTTCACCCACTTAGTTTGTGGACAAAGTCTTGTTCATTTGTGCTGCATGTAGGAGAACCATATGTTTTTCAGATAGAAGATTTTTCACCTAATAGGAAAAAAATGGTCTTTCACAGTGAGTGAGTAGTCACATGCAAAATGTACTCTTAACTAGAAGTCTGTGTGCAAGGTCAAATTAGTTTCCAGTTTGTGACAGACATATACTATTTCTAATCAACACAATTCCACTTAAAGATAGTGAGTCTGTGTTCATTTACATAGTGACAAACAATGGTTCATTGTGGCCTCCTCAAGATGTGTTTTTCTTAATGTTTGTTACTGTACGGAAGACAGTCTGGCTTGAAAAGAAAAATATCAAACATTTGATTATAAATATTTCAGAAAAATAAACAGTAGTTACAGTAACATGAGCTGATTTTCTAAAAAGTAAGCGAAAAAAAAAAAAAGGCAAGTATTTGGATTTTCAAATACCCAAATAGTAAAAAGTATTTCATTATTATCTCAAAAAACAAAAAACAAACAAACAAACAAAAAGATGAAATTACCTGTTCTAAAAATTAGACAACTTGGGCTTTTTCTTTTTTCTTGCTATTCCCCCAGCAGTCTTAAAATTGATGTATGAGACTGAAGTTAAATGCAGAGCTGAAGAACTTAACTCACATTTATGGAAGACAAAAGAAATATCAGAGAACATCTGTATTTCTTTAATTCTCATCTCATCTAATTTTATTTTACTCTGATTTCCTCATTTTTCTAGTAAAAGACTGGTGCAGCTCACTAATACTTTATGTACTTTAAAATCTTCATACTACAGGAAATGCAACTATGAAGAGTTATTATTCTTTTGTAATATAACTGTTGAAAATCAAAACACATAAACTTTCTTCACACGATGACTGTCAGTTCTTGCTTCTATTAAAGAGGCATGAGCAGCAAAACTGGACTTCACCCCACTTCAGCCCAATAATAGAACTGCCTCTCACTTGACATGATTTCAATCAGGCCAACAGAATTCAGTAAAACAGTTTAAGTGTGTACAGAACATTTGCCCTGTGTAGATCAGAGCTACACTTCACAGCTACCCAAATGTCAATCAGTCACTGAAGGCAACAAAAGGTCTGGCTATCCTCCAGCGAGCAGTGCTGAAAAAGGGCTCCAAATCCTTCCAGAAGGGATGGTGCAAATGCAACACTTAAGAGTTAGAATGAACAAAAAAATGGCTGATAAATATTTCAAAATATTTTCAATTAGCAAAGATCTTTGGATTAATAAGAGCTAAATGAGCTCAGACTGGGCAGTACTGAAAGTATATAAAAAAAAAAAAAAAGAAGAAGAAAGTCTTACTCAAAAAAGTTTGCCAAGCTCCTGAGACAGGATCCTCAGTCAAATGCCATTCAAGTCAATACGAAAAAAGAGAATTGAGGAAGTTACCAGAGCTACAGTGGAGAACATTCACGTGGATGAAGGCATCTCTGTACAGTTTTGATGCAGACACCTGACCTGCTTCATATATACAAAAGTAAAAAATGTGGCAAAGGACACCTAGACAAAAGTAGATCCTATGAGGTGAATACTGTCTGAATGTGTTCCTGCTCAGTGAAGCAGAATCACAAAATCACATAATCGTAGAATGGACTGGGTTGAAAAGGATCTCAAAGACCACCTACTTTCAATCCCCTGACATGTGCAGAGCCATCAGCCACAAGACCAGGCTGCCCAGAGTCACATCCAGCATGGCCTGGAATGCCTCCAGGGAGGGGATATCCACAACCTCCTTGGGCAACCTGTTCCAATGTGTCACCACATTCTGCATGAAAAACTTCCTCCTAATATTTAACCTAAATCTTCCCTGTCTCAGTTTAAAACCATTCTTCCTTTTCCTACCACTATCAACTGTTGCAAACAATAATTCCCCCTCCTGTTTATGTGCTCTTTTCAAGTACTAGAAGGTCACAATGAGCTCTTCCCAGAACCTTCTTTTCTGTAAGCTAAAGAAGCCCAGTTCTCTCGATCTTTCCTCATAGGAAGGTGCTTCAGCCTTCTGATCGTCTTAGTGGCCTTATTCTGTACTTGTTTTGAGAGCTCCATGTCTTTCTTGGACTGAGGGCCCTAGACCTGGATGCAGTATTCCAGATGGGGCCTCACAAGAGCTGAGTAGGGGGGGACAATCACCTCCCTCTCCCTGCTGGCCACTGTTCTTTTAATGGAGCCCAGAACAAAATTAGTGTTCTGGTCTGCAAGTGCACACTTCTTGTCCACCGGGACCCCCAAGTCCTTCTCCACAGGGCTGCTCTCAAGGATTTCTTCCTTCATTCTCTATAACTACCTGAGATTGTCCTTACCCAAGTGTAGCACCCTGCACTTGGCCTTTTTGAACCTCATTAGGTTTTCATGGGCTCACTTCTCCAGTCTGCTCAGGTCCCTCTGGATGGCTTCACTTCCTTTCAGTGTATCAACTGCACCACTTGGCTGGGTGTCATCTGCAAACTTACTGAGGGTGCACTCGATGTGATCATCTATGTTGTTGATAGAGATTTTCAAGAGCACCGGTCCCAAGACTGACCCCTGAGGGACACCGCATGTGATTGGTCTCCACCCTAGCATCTACATGATGCTAGCAGGGCCCTGTATAAGCTTGCTAGAATTCAGATACAGCTATTTTTTTCCAGAGATCATGGCTCCTCTTATTATGTGGTGCTGTAGCTGGTGAGAAATAGAAAATAAATTATAAGCCTGTATAAGATAGGCTTCAGACTTCTCTATAGAAAAAAAACTGTAAGGCACCTGAGAGGTTTAGTAGCTTACACTGCTATTTTTATGACAGCATAGTAAATATCTTCAAATATCCTCCTTGTCCCCCACTGCCACTTGCCCAGCTACTGTCAGTATTGCTGCTTGCCTGACAAAGGTGGGGGGAGGTAAAAAGAGGAGAAACTAGGGCAAGGTAGAAGAGCTGTGTGAGAGAGAAAGAAAGACGATACCCAATACCCATAAAAAATTTGTTTTTAATTCCCTGGCTATCACAGATAGTGGCTGCTGCTAGCATTTAAGATAAGATTAGTTGGTGTTGTGCTATCAGCACCTCCACATTTTCCCTGCAGGGACTCCTTCTGACAGGCTGAAGCTGGAGGCATGTCTGAGGATTAACACAAGCTAATGATTATACACTAAAGCTTTGGAACTGTCGGACTAATAGGATTAAAGAATACCAGATGCAGGTCCCCGTTCAGGTTAAAAATGCACTTTTTACATTACAAAGTCAGACAGATCCCTTTGAACATGCAATGAATATGGATGTTTTCAATTATCACAGTCTTCCAGGGCTATACGATATGGTAAATTAATCCCTTTAGAACATCGGAAACAGGACAAAATAGCCTTCTTGAAGCTGAAATCCCTCGTTTTAGATTTTCTTTCATGGGGATAAGCAGTGGTGCACCACACATAATTAATCTTATTACAAACAGAGAGAAAAGAGAAATAATAATAATAATAACAATAAAAAAGATGGCAAAAAAATTGCTTAAATGTTTGAGAAACTAAGGGGTGAGGGAGGTGGGAAAACTTTTAAATCAGCAACTCTTAATTAATTTCCACAATAGTGGAAAACATGGAGATATTGTTCAGGAAATTACACAATTTTCCTATCCTTCAGGCAGCAACAAAACACAGTAATTAATAATATTAAACAAAGTCTTTTTGGAAAGAGAATAGAAATATATTTTTTATTAGAGTAAAAGGTTATAGAACACATTCATTTCTACTTTGAAGGGTCCAACCTCAGTGAGACTGGTCATTTTATTGTCTAAAATGGAAAGAATCTGGCCCCTTCAATTTCTCTCTATAATGGTTGAAATTTCTGGAAGGAAGAGAATAAAGATGAAAGAAGATAGTAAGAAAGAGAAGAAGAGACAGAAGATAAAGGAGAACTATCTTATTTCAGGCTGACTAGGCCACAGCTTTTTTAAACTTCTATTTTGTGAGAAAACATGCAACTAATGTTATTATCAGTCAAAATAGTGGTAAGGAAGCACTGCAATGCTTGCTAGTTCAGTTTGAAAGAGCACCCAGTACTTCAGTGATTCTCACTCAAAAAAGATCTAGATTTAAACTAGCAGTAGCTTTTCTGCTGAATTTGAAAGAGTTTTCAGAAGATACCTGCATGGAAGAAAGAGAAGGAAGTGATTTTTCTAAAATCCAGATGCAAATTTTTGATTGCTTTTATTTTTAACAATGACAGAATATTTTAAATTGGAGGACCATCTCATGTAAATTACACAAAATATTAATGCTCTGATAAATAAAGTGAAAATAAAAATGCACACTATTATTCTGTATTATCATTTCACTTGATAACTTATGAAAATGTAATTGAATGCAAGTAGTTATTAGCTGCCAATAGCACTGTAAAAATCTCAAAGGAAAGCAGAAATGAGCAAAAAGAAACATCTGATATTGCAGTATAGTGCCGGATAATTTGAAAAACTACAATATCAGAATGTAGAGTCATAGAATCACAGAGTAATTGAATCATTTGAGTTGGAAAGGACCCTTAAAGGTCATCTAGTCAAAATTCCCTTCATTCAACAGGGGCACCTGCATCTAGATTAGTTTGCTTAGAGCCTGTTCCAGCCAGATCTTGATTATCACCAGGGATGGAGCATCCACAACCTTTCCAGGCATCCTTGTACAGTGCTTCACCACCCCATTATAAAAAACTTTTTATTTTTATTTGTGTTTTAAAACATTTCCACTTGCCCTGTTACATTAGACCCAGATAAGAGTTATTTTTGTGGATCCTCCTGTGGATGTGCTCCAACAGGTACATGACTCTTCTGTACCTAGAATTCCATATTTGTACAAAGTACTTCAGGTGAGTTCTCACCAGAACAATCCAGATGCAAGACCTTGTTCTTGACTTTGTTCCAATCTCACGAGGTTCACCTGAGCCTCACTGTTCGAGCCTACTTTGGTCTCTTCGAATGGCACATCATCCCTCAGGCATGTTGAACACATCCCACAGCTTGGTATCATCTGCAAAACTGCTGAGGATGTGCTCAACCTCACTGTCAATATCATTGACAAAAATATTACAGAGTAGGAGTCCCAGCACTTTGGATACCCCTCTGTGGGACACCACTGGTCACTGATCTCCATCCAAACACTCACTGTCAATATCATTGACAAAAATATTACAGAGTAGGAGTCCCAGCACTTTGGATACCCCTCTGTGGGACACCACTGGTCACTGATCTCCATCCAAACATTGAGCCATTGACCACCACTCTGTGAGTACAATCTTGCAGCCAGTTCGTCATCCATCAAACAGGTCAATTGTCAAATCCACGTCCAGTTTGGAGAGAAGGATGTCATGGAAGACAGCGCCAAAGGGCTTACTGTAATCCAGATGGATTACATCAGTGTTCTTCTTTTGTCCACTGATATAATTACTCCATTATAGAGCACAGACCAGAGGTGAAGTGTTGTTGGATCAGGTAATCATCAGTGGTTACCAGTGTGGAGAATGTTGTTAAAGATGTTAAGATGAAGAGCTGCATGTAGCAACCCTGGTTGAGTTCATGATCTCTAAGAAACATGGGCCTGGCAAAGAGTGGAGTAAGGACACTGAACTTCAGAAGAGTGAACTTCAGGTCATTTAAGGAATTATTGGATAAGATCTCATAAAAGAAGTCCTTAGAGACAAAAGAGTGGAAGAAAGCTGGCTGTCTTTAAGGGTGCCTTTCTGAGAGCACAGGAACTGTCCATCCCTCAGAATAAGAAAGCAGGAGGGGAGGCAAGAAGTCTGCATGAAATAGCAAAGACCTCCTGGTAAAACTGAAGGAAAAGAAGGGCAAGTACAGTGGAAGCAAGGGTATGCAACCTGGAAGAAAACAGGGATTCTGTCTGAAATTACAGAGATGTGATTCCAAAAGCCAAGGCACAGATAAAACCGAACTTGGTGAAGGATGTTAAAAACAACAAGTTATGAGCAGTGCCTCCCAGGGGTCCACCTCAGGACTGATACTCTTTAATACCTTTATTAATGTCATAGATGATGGGATTCAGAGCACCCTGAGCAAGTTTGCTGATGATGCCAAACTGAGTGGTGCAGTTAATAGAGCAGAAGGAAAGGAAGCCATCCAGGGAGGACCTTGATAAACTTGACATGTGAATCCTTGTGAACTCAATGAAACAAATCAAATTTCAAGGTTTTGCACCTGAGACAAAGTAATCCCAATATGTATACAAACTGGGAGAATTCTTCGAGAGTAGCCCTACTGAGAAGGCCTTAAGAGTCTTGGTTGATGAAAAAATTAACATAAGCCAGAAGTGTGTTCTTGCAGCCTGGAAGGCCATTGGTATCCTAGGTTCCATCAGAAGAGGTGTGGCCAGAAGGATGAAAAAGGTGATTATCCTTCTGTTTCTGCCCTCATGAGGCCCCAGGTGGAATACTGTGTAAAAGTTTGGTGCCCCCAGCACTGGAAAGATGTGGAGTTTTTGGAGAGGGTCCATGGAAGAGCCATGAAGATGATCAGTGGACTGGAGAACCTCTCCTATGAAAACAGGGTGTAGGAACTAGCTTGCTCAGCTTGGATAAGAGAAGGCTGGGGTAATAACTCATTATTGTCTTCCAGTATTTAAAGGGAGATTATAAACATGAAGGAAATCAACATTTTACTTGGGTAGATAGTGATAGGACAAGGAGGAATGGTTTAAACTAAAGGAAGGGAGATTTAGAGTACATGTCAGGGGAAGATTTTAACTGAGAGAGTGGTGAGGTGCTGAAACAGGTTACCCAGAGAGGCTGTGGATGCCCCATCCCTGGTTGCGTTTAAGGCCAGGTTGGATGGGGCTTTTGACAGTCAGATCTAGTACTTGATCTAGCAGCTGGCAACCCTGCCTGTGGCAGGGGAGTTGCAACTTAATAATCCTTGAGGTCCGTTCCAACCTGCATGAATCTTTCTTTGTTTTCTTGGCTCAGTGCTTGCTTCCTGGGGTATTTCTTGTGATAAAACTAACTTGTCTAGGAGACAAGTGATGAGTGTTGCCCTGTGACAATCAACATCACTGTGTGTAAAATTTTACATTTGAAAGCATTTCTCTGGATCTCTTTGCCTTTGGAAGAGCATGCTCAGGACTGTTTACTGGCAGAAGATCTAGCCTGAGCAAATAACTCCAGCTGGCCATGGGAATGTGGGGGATGATACACTGTATCCTGTGAAGGCAAGATACAAGTGAACATCTCCCTGCTTCCTCTTATCTGCTGGCAAGGCATTGAAGATGGGAACAAAAGGAGTTCCTGCTGAGATCCAAAAGCCAGAAGCTGTCTCTCCAAAAAGAGCTGACTCAACCACTTTTAACTTATAAATAAGTTTATACTATCATTGGAAAGTAAATGCCATCATCGCTGTGATTACCTTCATCGTCAATGGAACAATGCCCGATAATCCACCACTACTGAAGACTGAGCCATGAACCACGCTGGATCCATGGTGGTGACTATCTGTCTCATGCTTCCTGTAAAGACTCCTTGCTTCTTCTTTCCTGTCTTTTCTATCACCCTCCTTCCCTTCCCCATTATCCTAATTCATAATAGTGTCCATCTCCCCATCTCCCCTTCTCCATCTCCCTGATTAAGATTTGTAATACACTGGTCGAACCAGCATTTGAACCATTTTTTCTTAATCTCATGCCAGGTATATAGATATCAAAAAACCTCCTCTCCCTCCCGTAAATTGGAGTGAGACACATCCCAAGTCATTCTATGATTCTATGATTCATTAGAAGGCCACTATGTTGATCAGGCAGGACTTGCCTTTGATGAAGCCATGCTGGTGTCTTGTTTCACCTCCCAGTTTTCCATATCTCAGCATAGCTTCCAGGAAGAGCTATTCCATAATCTTCCCTGCACAGAGGTGAGGAAAATTGAAATTAACATTTAAATTGGGAAAAAAAAAAAAAAAAAAAAAAAAAAAGAGAGAGAGAGAGAGAGAGAGCATGAGAACAGTTCCCTACTACCACAGATTATGCAGTTGAGTTTTCTGCATTTGAGATCAGAGGGGTCAGCACACACAGAGTGCAAGGAATGAGCCTTGCTGTCATGGTCGTGTGATTTTTGGTTTTTGGTATTCCACATCATAACATTGTGTAGTGCACTGGGAGTTTAACTGCTAATGTTCAAGTTCTGGGTCCCCAGGGGGCTTTGCAGTCAGAGAGGAGATAGAACTCCTGGCAAGGTCACCTGATGTGCTCTTTTTCATCCTCTCTTCTTCATTGGCTCTCCTCCTGTCTCCCTGCTGCTCAACTGGACTGTGCATCTCACCTCAGCATTGTGGTGAGGCCTATCCACCTTTCGGACATTCTCTCTCTCATTATATTTGATTTATTAGCTTCAATTCTAATTATATTGTATTATAGTGTGTTATCTTGCATTCCTATACTACATTTAGTAAATTAGTTTGTTTCTCCTCAGATCATTGCTGCTGTTTTTTTTTAAATTATTTTGGGGTCCCCTGTTTTCCTTTTCCAGAGGCATGGATTTTGCAAAGTCCCTCCACCCTGCTAGTCATGGAACTGGGCCAGACCAGCCCATAAACTGTTGACACTTGCCCTGGGAAAATCACCTGCCTGATCATGGTGGCTAACCTGCCAAGTAAGTCTGTTCACTAAGGTGTAGGACTGTGGAGACTGAGAATGTGACAGTCTGATATCTTGAACAACTTCCCCCAGTCTGTGCACAAAGGCGGGTCATTTCTGCATTCATATCTAGGAACATGTGCATATCAAAAGTTCAGTGAAAAATAAAGTCTAAGTATGGCAATAAGTCTTAATTTCAGTTACTAGCTTCTCAGACTGCAACTTCTTTATCCTTTTTTAAACTAATTGTAATCATCAAAATTATGGTTATCATCATTGTCCACTCATCTTGCTCTCATAGAGAGTTGAGTAGAATGTACTCTGTAAGTAAAAATATATATTAGAACATAAGCATAACCATTTTAATTACATTAAATAAAACATAAAATAATCCTATGTTTCTATATGATGATACATAATGATGTATTACCATTCTGTAAAAACAAGAAATTCTCTTGGATTTTTGGCAATATTTCTTCTATCCAAGGCATTTCTTTCTATTTGAAAACAAGTTGAGTACAATTTATCTTCCATTTCCCAATTAGAACTTCAGAAAAATGTGGCAAAGAGTAAGCACAAAAAATGTAGCCATCCACTGCTGTTAACAAGAGAAAAGAAGAGTATACTGTAACCAGACCCTTTCATTAAAAGTTTCCCCATCTCTCCATGCGTGCAGAGGTTACTGCTCTTCCACAGCACTTACTGACAATGAAATGGCTGTTTGGAATATGGATTTGAAACACTCCTCTCTTTCTAAAAGACAACAGTTCTGTGGAAGGCTTGCTGTTCTTCATTAGCTTCCTAAATGCATTTAGGGTCAGCTTGGTGTCAGCTATGATTCATCTTCTAAAGCTTTACCAGTTTACACTCAGAACAACAAAACCATGTACCTGATTATAGTGGAACACTAAGTTTAGTGACACCTTTCAGTCAGGTCTTCTCATGAGAACAAATTAAAAGTTTTGCCCTATCCTCATCTTCTCTCAGTTTGAAGTTCTTCTGGTCACTTATTTCTGTTCAGTGCTTGCAATGCACTTCCAGAACATTTTTCAACACCATTTGAGGATCCTTAATCCTATAATAGGAAATTTGCTTCTAACAACAAAGCTAAATACAGAGATATATTTCACATTTTATCTGTTCAGTGCAACTTCTTTTTTCTTCATCCTTTTTTTTTTTTTTTTTAATCTTGATCACTTTTGTGATAAAATAGGATCTGTAACATTTCATGTGCACAGAAAAAATAATAAAACAAAGAAGTAGCACTATAAAAATGTACATCATTCACTGAAACAAATCTATAGCTACATTAGGAAAAAAAAAAAATGTAATTCACCAAATAATCTCCCAAGATAACCATTCTGGAAAAAAGAATTATTCATACAAGTGACCACCTTGAGTAAGCTACAAATAAGTCTTAAAATCAAGATACTATTTTCTCTTTATTGTACTAGTTCACTTTCTCAACCCACTCTGATTGATTCACTTGTTTAATTTTCATCTCTCTTTAGCTAAAGCTATGATTTATTTTTTATTTTATTTTATTTCCTATCTGCTACAAATTCTGGAGTTATTTTAGGAAAGATATAAAAAGGAATCAATTTATAATGGTATCAAAGTAAAAAATAACACATTACAGAGATTTTTTATTAATGAGGAACAGATTAAGAAAGTTTAACATTCAGTCAATGGAGTTAGAAGATAATACTGCCATAATTTCACAGCAACTGTAGCAATAAATGGAAAATGGTTGTCCAAAAAAAAGCAATATCAACCAACATGCATGCACTCTTGATTTTAAACAAGCAATTCATCTTATAATAGCAAATTCTTGAGGACAAAATTTCAGTATGCAAACTAACTTTATTGATGATATTCTGAAAAAAAAATAAGTATTTATTTCAGTTTTTAGTCTTCTATCACAACCACACTTACACGATTTCATTTTAGGGATTTAATGTTGCTCCTACTATTGTTATCATATTCAAGAAACCTGAACCCTCAAGTTTAGAGAAGGTTGCTTGTTTAGTCTTTTCATTAGAATATTTTCTTTTAAAAAATCACGTATTTTAATATTGACAGTTATGCACTGAAAATACAATCTTTCTGAGGCAGTCACAAAATGTAAGGAAATTGAAAAAATATCAGGATTAGAACTACAAATCTTAGACATACAGATCAAGCATTTGTTTTCCTTTAAGCTAAATGGACTCCCTACGTCCCAAAAATTACTCTAAAACATATTGTTTTGGCCCACCAGAGGGAGCCCATAATATTTCACGAATGAAAAAGGAACACACTGGCAATTACGTAGAAAAATAAATGAAAATTAGTGGTGGAGCTCATATATGTGTGTTTGTATTTATTTATTTGCTATGCATTGCCTAGCATGGCTAAAATCCTAGCATTTGTGTCAGATAATAATTAGGAAAGTAATAAGTGCATTTCCATGAAATGACACCAGGGACAGATATGAACCATTTTATATCTTAGTAAAAATTAGAGAATAGTAGCATGTTGAAGTGGAAGAGAGGCAAATTTTTATTTATGTCTACATAGAGCGTAATTATAATTTTGGATATACTAATGCTTTACCTTTACTCAATAACAAGAAAGGAGCAGCTGCTGAACAAAATACTAGTTATATTTTGACCTTCCCAAAAATTACACAGAACAGACATGTGGATATGGACGTGGAAAAAATCTAGCTGAAATATGTCCTCCATAGAGATCAGATGGGAAAATGTGGGAGACTCAGAACAAAGGGAGTGAAATGTTGCTTGTGACTCTATACTTAAAGTTACTGTCCTAGGTTATTCCTAGTAACACCACTGCTGAAAACTATCCTTTCTCCGGGCATATTTTCTTTTCCATGATTTTATAATATCCTTATCATCTTTGCGTATGCAGAGGACATTAATGGCAACGTATTTACATTAAATTAAGGCTAACTTGGGATTTCTATTTTTGGACATGTATTTTATTTTCCAGTCACTATTACTTAGCCATTTCCAAAATGCGAAAGTATCCCTTTAATTTTTGCCATCTATTAGTCCTTCCACTGAGGACTGACTTTAAAATTCTCTATCTCTTTCATGATTTGATGAAATGCTGGGGCAACCCCAGTTATTAATACAAACTGCACAAACTAGGGGAAGCTCACCTTAAGAGCAGCTCTGAGGAGAAGGACTTGGGAATCCTGGTGGATGAGAAACTGGACACAAACCAGCAGTGTCGCTTACAGACCAGAAGGCAAACTGTGTTCTGGGCTGCATTAAAAAGGGGGAGGGCCAGCAGAGAGAGGGAGGTGATTGTCCCCCTCTACTTGGCTCTTGTGAGGCCCCATCTGGGACCTGGAGCCCTTAACACAAAATAGACGCAGAGGTCTTGGAGCAGATCCAAAAGCCACTAAGACGATCAGAAGGCTGAAGCACCTTCCTATGAGGAAAGATCGAGAGAACTGGGCTTCTTTAGCTTACAGAAAAGAAGGTTCTGGGAAGAGCTCATTGTGACCTTCTAGTACTTGAAAAGAGCACATAAACAGGAGGGGGAATTATTGTTTGCAACAGTTGATAGTGGTAGGAAAAGGAAGAATGGTTTTAAACTGAGACAGGGAAGGTTTAGGTTAAATATTAGGAGGAAGTTTTTCATGCAGAATGTGGTGACACATTGGAACAGGTTGCCCAAGGAGGTTGTGGATATCCCCTCCCTGGAGGCATTCCAGGCCATGCTGGATGTGACTCTGGGCAGCCTGGTCTGGTGGTTGGTGATCTTGCATATAGCAGGGATGTTGAAACTAGATGATCATTGTCCTTGGTCCTTTTCAACCCAAGCCACTCTATGATTCTGTGATTTTGTGAATAAGCTTTCCAACAGTTTTAAACAGCCTACACTTTTTTATTGAGAGTACTGAAATTTCTTTCTATAAGAGTAAGATTAAGTTTGATTCTAATCACTTCTAATCTCTCCAAAATTCTGTCATTCACTAATATATGAAGATCTTTATAATTTTCTCCCCATAACAAATTTCACTCCAATCACCCCAACCTGGGAGGCCAGCTTTCGGGGTAGCAAGGATATTATAGTTTTGAAGCTTATTCCTTCTTCAGCAGGAGTTATTTATCCATTACTTTTGCATTTACTTTGTATGCATATTTAAATGAGAAAGTTGGGAAAAAAAATCCAAACAAAATTTGAAAATATTTACTGAAAAAAAAATTAGTTCTCTTATACCAAGTATATATTAAATTTGACTAAATTAACACATCTTGCCTTCTAACCGCTCCCTTTAATAATTCACAGATAAGCAATTTTGTTTTCTTACAGATTTTAAGCTTTTGTTTAGAGATTCACAAAAGAAAAAACAAATCTCATAAACTATGTTGTACTAAGCTAATTTACAAAAGTGGCAGACTCCAGTTATCTTTCCTTACTAGTAGGTGAAAATCATCAATTGCATCTTCATAAGCTATAGCTGCTGAAGACAATTTGAAGAGCTCAAGAAGTTAAAACAGATTTAAATTCTTGTCAAATAATTAGTTACTGTCAGATAATCTCTCAAAATATATGCTCAGCACCAACTCATCATGAAAATTAAATAATTTAAACAATATTCCTTATTCAAAATTTTTTCTCAGTAGCATAAATTTGTGATTTGTTTGCTAATGATTTCAAAGCTCTCAAAGCACATCATCCCCAGCAAGATTTTTAGGTAACACTAGACGTTGTGCACCATTAGCTAGTTATCAAGTCTTTTATTAAACAAATATGAAGCAGATGTAGCCCTCAGAATTTGATTACTTGTAAACCCCTTCAAAGTCTCCCTATAGTTTTACTCAATTGATTAACTTCAACTTGTTTATCACTAAACCACTCATTTAATTTAACAGCCCTCTACAGAAAGCCTCAGTTAAAATGCATCTTGTGTCCCCTTCTTGGATCTTAAATAATTACCCATGTCTGCTATGTATTCTAATCTCTTTCTTAATAAAGATCTTTAGCCCTTAATAATTTAAGAGGATGTCAAGATGAGTCTTACTAAGAGAGGAATTTCTTAAAAGGCATAAACAGTAGTAAATGTTAAGATAGTGGAAAATGAACAGCACTATTCTGTTATCAGTCATCAAAATCAAGGATGAAATATGCCAGAAAGAATATGATTTAAGGCAAGATTTAATAGGGCATTTGGTGCCACAACAGATAGTTTTTTCTTAAGTTGAATGTAGACTGCTGAAACTGGTTTACATGCTGCTCTGCTGAGTATCACGAAATTTCATATGAGGTGGCTGGTGCCCAGACTGGATCTAATCTAATTGCCTCACACCTAGTCATCCCAATTTGGTAGCTTAAAATGGGATTCATAATAGCCTCATTACAAAGATCTTAACTGATCATAGTGAGAGTACATGCCTGGAGAGTGCTTACAGAGAGGCCTGACTGGAGTCATGCAGAGAAATAGCTGTTTCTTGGTAATGATCTGACTTAGGCTGCTCTGTCTGTCAAGAGAAAAGCAGCTCCAAATACATTCGGAGTGCACATTTCTATGCACTTTTCTAGGCATCTGGACTATTGCTAAGGAAGAATGCAAGTTTGGACGTAAATTCTTTGCACCTGTGCAAGCATTTGTGGCATGGTATTCCAATTAAACATATACAGTATCGTGCTGTTATTTGTTTCTGCATTCAGACAAGGAGTTCAACAGAGATGTTAAAAAAATAAAATAAAATAAAATAATTCAATTTATTTTTTGGCATATTTATTTAATAGCAGAGATATGTTCCTCACTGATTCCTTGAAAGTTTTACTTTGACCAGAGAGAAATTGTGCAAAGAAATTCTCATTGACTTCTCCATTTCTTTAAATTGAATAAATTCTTTGTGCAAACACCTCAAATAATCATCCCAAATAATTGTCTCACTTGTTAGGGCTGCATTATGACCAATACTTTCATCTTACGCTTAGCAAACATAAACATCACAGTTTGTGTAATGCCCTACATAGGATCAGGTGCAAGTAGTTCTGCTCAACTTTGCATCTTCCATCAGAAAAATCCTAGTACATGGAATGAACAGAATATTTTTCTAAAGGTCCTGGAGTAGGACAGACATTCTCTACTCCTTAATGCGACCCTAAGTTGGAGTGTAGACTTGCAAGATCACAATGAACTAAAAGAAGTAGGAACCATTTTAGTAACTGTAGGAATTACTGCAGGCCATTCCTAGCAATACCATCTAGTTGGATTAGCATTCATGGTAAGCTGAAGCAATTTTTTCTTTGTTATATTGCCAGAAAAAAGAGTCAAAATGTGACCCAGTGGATATCCTGCAGACATTATCACAAAGCTCCACCGTTTTATCTCTGACCAGATACCACATACTGTATATAGTCTAAGTGCTCTGTGCTTTTAAGAGGTTAAATGTTTGCTGTGCTGCACAGTGTAGCAGCTATGACATTGAGAAGATGGTGAAATAGCCACTTTGTGAAAGCTCTAGGCAGCCCTACAACAGATAGGATCACTTCTTTGAATTTCTCTAGCTGCAACCACAGTTCTGGGAGACAGTAGCAGAAGGCTGCAAGGATATATGGAAGACTATTATATCAGTCTATCCTTGACCTATGAATCCTTTTGCAATTTTTAAATAGGAAGATGCAACTAAAGCAGCTTGAGCTTTTGCATAAGCAGACAAAGGTAACCCAGTTGTGCAACTTATATTTAAAGTTCTAGAAAATTCCTGAGAACATATTTCATTGAAAGCTATTAGAAAACAAACAAACAAACAAACAAACAAACAAAACAACAAGGTTTTGGAGACCACAAGGAAGATCTCTCCAATGAATTTATGACTGGAGAAATGGTAGTAAGAAAAGAGTAAGAAAAGACATTCAACATTCAGTATAAACAAATTGGAAAGTGAAACTTAGTAAAACAAATTGGTATAGCAGTAAACACTTGATGGAATGAAATCTGAAGTTTTTAAGAGTTGCTTTGAAGTTTTGTAACAAAGAGTAACATGGTAACATAGATTAAATAATGTGGTGTTAAAATGAAAATAAAGGACTGTCAATTGTCTACAGGCTGGTTTGGCCCGGTTCCATGACTAGCAAGGCTAGGGGACACACTTAACCACATGATGGGAAAAGGAAAAGGAAAAGGGGGAAAAGGGTAGAGAGATGGACCTAAAAACAAAATAGCGGCTCCATGGAAACAAACTGTTTTACTAAATAAGATACCAGAAGGCAAAATAACACAATATAATACAGTTGAAGCTAATATATCAAATAAAACGAGAGTATCCAAAAACTGAAGGCCTCACTCTAACGCTAAAAGCGAGATGTTTAGGTGGGACAAGAAGAAAGGCAAAAGAAAGAGACATCTCATGATCAGTGAACAGTTTTATCTTTCCCTCTAAGTAGAAAACAGACACAGAACAATGCAAATTCCTCAGGGGTATGTAGTACTTCTTCTTTTCTGAGAACCAGGTACAAGGAAATATTGGCAGTCCTTGGAACTGAAGTATTAATTGCTCAACTTCCAGTGCACTGCATGATGTTATGATGTTATACTGATAACAAACAATCATAAGACCATGACTGTAACAAAGAAAAAAAATATCCATTAAATTAAACAATATTGGAAGAAAAAAAAATGGATATGACACCAAGCTGGCAGGCAGTGTTGATCTGCTTGAGGAAAGGAAGGCCCTACAGAGGAATCTAGACAGGCTGAACTGCTGGACTGAGGCCAATGGGATGAACTTCAACAAGACCGAGTTCTGGGTCCTGCTCTTTGGCCATAACAACCCCAGGCAACACCACAGGTTTGGGGAAGAGTTGTTGGAGGACTATGTCAGTTCTTAGTTGAATATGTGCAGTAGTGTGGCCAGTTGGTCAAGAAGGTCAATAGCATCCTGGGTTGTATCAGAAATAGCATTGCCAACAGAAGGAAATTATCAGAAATTATCATCCCTCTGTACTCAGCCCTGGTGAAGCTGCACCTCAAATACCATGCTAACTTTTGTACCCCTCACTACAAGAAGGGCATTGAGGCCATGCAGCATGTTCAGAGAAGGGGAACAAGGCTGGTAAGTGTTCTGGAGGTCTAGCCTTATGAGGAGCAGCTAGAGAGTTAGGATTGTTTTATCTAGAGAAGAGGAGGCTCAGGGGTGGGCTTATCACTCTCTACAATTATCTGAATGGAGGTTGTGGTGAGGTATTCTCCTCCCATGTAATTAGCAGTAGGACTATAGGGAATGGCTTGGAGTTGTGCCAGGGAAGATTCAGGTTGGAAGTAATTCTTCTCCAAGAGAGTGGTCAGGCACTGGAAAGGGCTGCCTAGTAAGGTGGTTGAGTCACCATCCCTAGAGATGTTCGAGAAAAGTTTAGATGTTGTACAGCCAGGGTTTAGTGGGAAATATTGGTGACGGGTGAATGGTTGGATTGGTTTATCATAGAGGTGTTGTCCAACCTTGACAATTCTATGATTGCATGATTCCTAATTAGTACAAAACACTGTAAAATGCTGAACAGAATTAAGAGAATGAAAACTGTTGGGAAAGGAATAGCAATTGAAACAAGTAAGTTATGGTGCATAAACCCTTTGTGACACCACATTTTCAGCAATGTGTACTGCTTTGGTGTACCTATCTCAGAAAAGGTAAAACAGAATATAGAACAAGAAGGACAAGAAAGTTGATGAGTAGTATATAGTGGTTTCTGTGAAAAGATAAACCAAAAGATTTTTCAGTCTAGGATTGAGATGGCTAATAGTAAGACTAGAGGGAATAAGCCTGAAGTTGCACCAGAGGAGTTTCAGGATGTCAGGAAAAATTTCTTCTCTGAAAGAGTAGTTAGACACTGGAACAGGCTGCCCAGAAAGATGGCTGAGTCACCGTGTTTGAACACAAGGGTGTTCAAGAAATGTTTAGATGTTGTACTAAGGGACGTGGTTTATAGGGGAAATATTGGTGATATGTGAACAGTTGGACCGGTTGATCTCGGAGGTCTTTTCCAGCTTTGGTGATTCTATGGCTCTGTGATTCTATGGCTAAGAATATGACAGCAGTTTTTAATGGCATGAAGAAAATAAATAGGTATGGCTATTCACAATATCACATACACATAGCCTTGAAGGAAATAAATAATATAAGAAATGAGTTGGTTGAAAAGAAGAGGAAATACTTTTTTTTTTTTTTAATAAAACTATTTAAATTATAGTACATACTGAAACAATTTAATTAATAGAAGAACAATCAGGGGTAAAAAAAAATAAAATTGTAAGAACCCTGTGAATACCTGAGTCAGTGAAGAAAATGGGCAGAGGTTTTCCAAGCAAACAGAAATGCCAGTGGAGCTCCCAAACTGACCGACTATGGTGCGGCCTGTGGAGGACATGATGTAAAAGCAGGGAACTACTGTGAGAGAGGAGTGGAAGAGAGGAGCCATTATAGACTGACTCTAACCCCATTCTCCATGCAGTGCACAGGGCTAGGGGGCAGGAGTTGGAAACTCAGGAGTGAGGTTGAGGCTGAGAAGAAGGCAGGGAAGGTATTCTAGTTTTTATTTTCATTTCTCATCCAACTACATTTTAATTGGTAATAAATTAAATGACTTTTCCTAAGTTGACTCTGCTTCGCCTATTACAGTAATTTGTAAATACTGTAGTGATCTCCATGTCTTCTGTATCTTATTTTTTCCCCTTCCACTATCTTACTGAGGAGGGCATAGAGTATGAAGCTTGGTGGACATCTGGTGGCCAACAAATCTCAGCCCAACATAAGGTTCTGTCTAGTTTTTCCAAAAAAAATTTCAGCTAAAAAAAAAAAATATATAGCAAACTTGCAAAAACTGAATAGTTATATGTATTCCCCAGTTTCCTTTCCTTATCTCTAAGTAACCTCTACATGCCACATCAGAGAGGAATGGGAAAACTGTCTAATAGAACATTCAATGTGATTCAGCGAAACAATCATTAGGCCAATTATCTCAGCCCCACAATACAGAAACTGTAAAACTGACTATGATGTTCTATGCAATATGAACTTAGAAATGTATCTACTAGAATTTCTGGTGTTTAGGGATTGTTCAAAAAGGAAATACCAGCAATGCATTCAGAACTGACTGTGATGAAGATTAGGTGACAAAAGATGACAGTCATACATTAAACTGCTGGAAAGACTGTGTTACATCCTCAGATTGGTCCTGCTAAAGGAAGAGGCATCCTGCCTCAGGCTCATGTTTTTAAATGAAGGCATTTCTCCTCACTTACCTGTTTTTCTGCATGAAACAAGGAAATGTAGTGCTACCACATTCAGCTTGTCCAGAAAGATAAGATGACACTGAGAGTCCAGACAACGGAGGAAACTGAGATAGTGTTTAGAAAATCATCTAAGTGAAATACAATTAAATTCTCTTTCTTTTAGTAAAAAGCATAAGACTCCTGACATTCATACATAACTTCAATAACTCATCCACAACTACTTCAAAGAAAGGAGAAAATAAATCAGTAAGGAAATAGATTTCAATGTCAAGCACTAAAGGGATAATTATAAACAATAATGAAGACTTTTTTAATTATGAAAAATACCATGACAGTATGCTTTTAAATTATATATAATGGAAAACAAGGTGAGTCACATAATCATACACCTTTTGACACATAATGATCATCAGCAATCTTCATCCTGCCCCCATGTCAAGAATGAATAAAGGGGGGCAGGCTCCTTGAAGTACATGAACATGAATCTAATCTAGTACTCTGAAAATCCTTATGTGCTCACCCATAACAACCGCATTTTTGAAACCAGTCAACTTTTGTAAAACAAGTGCTGATTAAGATACTATAAAATATTCACTGAATATCTCTTAATATATTTAAGCAACTAGCATAGGCCATTAAAGATCTTGCAGATAGACTACTTCTGATAAAATCCTTACTGAATTTGTGGAATTTAACCTGAGAGAACTGGTGCACAATGTATTGATGCAACTAGTTGGATACCCTCTAAATACAGTTGAAATATAATTAACTGTGTATGAAGCCAGAATATTAGCTGTGGATTTTTTTCTTTGTCTGTCTTTATAACCAAAACATTGTATACATTTGCTTTCAGCAAAAAACATGAATTCTTGTCCCATATTTATGTTTGTGATATGTGAGTATTTACAGTCTGACTTGGCTTTTCCATTCTGTTTAGATCATTCTGCTGAATGTGTAGTGTAACCCCAAGGTTCAGGACTAAAAACTGAAATTTGCCTTCACAATTTGAATTTAAAATTCAAAGTCGTGATTTGTACAGCAAAAGCTGGGAACACACAAGGTTGATAATGCAACTGGTGCTTTAAATTTCTGTCTCTTTTTTTAGTTTGACCCAGAATGAGAATGTTTCAGACTCCAAAGCAAATATATGTAATAAATGACTACAGTTCTTTGCAACAAGCACAGGAAATCAGTATAATATAACACGAGACCTAATAGATCTCAGCTGTTCTGTATTTGTCAGGCACATGGTTTATTATGTAAAATTAGCAGAATAATGCTTCATTTTTTGGGATGCAAGCCAACTCACACTGGCTGGAGGGGAAGATATTTTCACCTTTTTCTCTTTCCTGATATCTTAGTTTAAAATGACTGACATTTTTATAGATAAATGCCTCAGGAAAAGACAATCAGCTATATTTTACCACCATCTTTCCACCTCAAAAGAACTGAAAAAGTTCTGAGTTGTCCTTTAAAAGAACCACTTGGTGATTTCACCCTTTTTGGATGAGGCAATACTTTATCTCAGCCACGGAGTGAATGGAGATCCTTTGAGCAGTGTGGGTATGATGGTCATAACGTTATATTTCTACCTGCTTAGAAGTTATAATTATTGTCTGCTTTAATAGAGAGAGAGAGATTAGATTAATGATAACTTAAATTATATGTATTTTCTTTCTTTTCCTTTTTCTTCATCCAAGCTAAAAGGTAAAATAAATCTTCTGTACTAGATATAGCTGTGGGAAATAAGCATAGGTGCTAAATAAAATTACTTATATAAGTATAGATACAAAACATGGCCTTGAAAGAGAAAAATTTTAAAAAGGGTGAAACAAAGGACATAAAAACATCTTGAGAAAACTTTTTGAAAGAACGTTACTAAGGACAGATATTAATGAATTTAGAACCTTATCAATGTCAGCATCTGAGAAGCGATTTTTAAGGAAAAGAGATTATAAATATAGGAAGAAACATTAAGCAAAAGAATGTTATAAGGTGAAAGTCAAGGAATTCTGGTAAGCACTGCTTCTAAAATGAAATCACACCTATAACTGCTAAGTGAACTGTATCTTAACCAGATTGCCAGAGTTCAGACGGAAACAGGATTTTGCAGTATAAGATATATTGCTGCTGGTAAAGAAGTTACGTTCAGAGAACCAGGCAGATCCAAAAGCTTACAGAGACTTCACAATAGGTTCATGAGATCAATGGTACAAACAGTAGTGAGCAGTTTCTCCACAAATTAGAAAAGATCTTTATCAAAAGAAAAATATGACCACTTTTTATGAACTTTAACTTCGGGAACTCGAAAAATGAATTTTAAAAAGATCTTCCTAGAAACAGTCGCATCAATATCATTGTCTTTGTAAAGTCTAACTTCATTTATTATATCTTATATCTCTTCCCTTTCTGGAAGCCTACTTTACAGACATTGTCTTAGCCTGCCTTCCTTCTGCCTTCCTCCACCTGCTTCAATTACTATTTACCCAGAATGCAAACTGGAGCAATCAAACTGAAAAATGAGTCAAATTTGCTTATTGAGTTGTACTCACATATGTAAAAGAAATTATACTATTTAAGTTCTAATTATGTATTAACGTCAAGGAGTATGATTTTAAATTCTGCTGTTTTTTTTTTTTCTTTTTTCCCCTATGAAAAGGCTTTTTTGATGGTTTGGATTTCTTGTTTTGTTTTCTTGTGTTTTGTACTTTCTTTTTCTTTCTTTTTTTTTTTTTTCTTTTTTTTTTTTTCCTGCTACTTCTTACAAAATCTTACAAAATGATCTAAACAAATAAAAAGATGACAATTTCTCACCCTGTACCCATTTAGATACATGATTCTGGCACAATATTTTAGTAATTATTTTCATCTTTTGGGTAGGAATAATATAAAGCACATGCATTATTCCAACCATACATCATTGCAAGAACTATCAGGCTTTATTCCAGAGTAGAACCATACAGAATAGTGCTGGGAACAAATTATTTATACCCATTTTATTATCACTATTTTATAAATGCTAACATAACTTTTATTGCTGTCTAAATAATTTAGGATCCTAAATCGTACTTTCGAAATCACTTTAAAGTGAGTCCTAGAGGGAGATGTAAGAATTGAACAAGAATTTATCTCAGTGTGTATCTATCAAAATAAATATCATGAAAATAAGATAAACGTATGTTTAACTCTCTTAACTGAGTATTTGAGATATTAACTAAGTTATGGAAAATATAATAGTTATTCAGGTATGAAATCTAAAAGACTACGCAATTTATCTGACTGCTGTATATATCCTGTTTATTTTTTACTTATTTTAGGGACTGTCTTACTCTGGAGAATGTAGTTTTAATACCTCCCAAAATGGTCAGCTGCAATGATTATTAGAATTTTGAACACTCTATAGTCCTACAGTATACAAATCCTGTTCAGACTTCTGCAAAATCACTGAATCACTGGCCACAAGGATTTTGCATGAATATGCATTCAAAAATATTCACAAAAAAAGCATCTGGTTCAAGTTAGGTCTGCAAGCCTTAAGTCAAATTAGAAGATCCTGTGCGCTTGGACTTCCATCCTTGGGGAAGCAGCTTAACAAAGAGGAAAATTTCTAGTGGAGCAAAAAATCAAGCAGAGGTCACCAGATTATCTTCCAGTTAGGATTCCCTCAATGATATACAGTCTTTTATAACTTGGCTTTTAGGGATGTAAAAATGTGACTGGGGGGACAAGATGAGGAGAGAATTCTTCCAAACAAACAGAACTCTATTTCATGACTTTTCTTCAGTATTAACTTCTCATTTACTATGCAGTTAGTTATGTGTTTAATATGAATATTGCTTCAGAATTTCAGAACAGATAAGGCTGGCACTGGAGAACAGTGCAGGAGGGAAGCACAGGTATCCCAGAGACATTTTACTTTGTGAATAATGATGATGATAATTAATAATTATTCTGTGCCATTGGAGAATTCCACTAATTGGTAATCTCCTGCTCTAATAGTCCTAATATTTTATTTCTGCTTATTGCTAACTATGAAGTAGAATGTTAATGGAAATGTGGATGAATTATATTTTAATAATTACAGCTGTAATCACATGAAATCTTATATAGCTAACCTTTAATTACAATACTAGATGATGTAGAAAACTGGTTGCAGTCAAAAACATAAGTTAAAGTGGGAAATCATTTTTCAGTACAAAAATACTTCTTCCAACATATAAAACAAGTTTCATACAGAGCAAGAATAAAAATCATTGGGATTATGAGTTGGTAGATGGTGGGTTAATGCAAGGGGTAAGCTGCATAACGCATGAACATGAACAAAAGAGAAAAAAAATAAATGAGTGTAGATTTACAGAAGAACACAATACACTAATACAATACCCAGCAGATTTTATAGGATGATTTAAATAACAACAGTGAAATCAAATGTGTGCATTTGAAAACTTCACACGTGTAATTTGTTAAATCAGTATCTACTCAATTTTATTTAGGATCAGAGTTTCAAAAAGATATCTGGAAATACCTTTTTGATCATTTTCCAGTAAAAGACCTGCTCATTCCGTATCTTCTGTCTTAAGTGCTTTAGAACTGGTATGGCTCATTCCAAGTATCTCAGGAGCTCATCTTTGCAGGGATATAAATATCTTCATCGGTGTATTTAAACATAAAATCAAAATCATTTATGTTTAATTTTTTATCCACTTTATTTCTAAAGCAGCTACAGTTTTCTGTTTACAGTTCCTATAAAAGATTTCTTAAAAATTGATTTTTTTTCTTAGAAAATTGTAATATACATTGAAAGTCTCTGCTATGTAAATACCACAATAACATTTTGGTGTCTGTATTTATTAAAACTGTCTTGGCAACTTTAAAATACTTGCTAGAAACTGGCTGTGTCATGATTCTGAAACAGTTTATTTAGGAAAGTTAGCCAGTCCTTACTGCAACACATGGCTCACTCAATGTGATGTTGTCTATTGAAGACCACTAGTTAAGTGATGTAATTTAACAGGAAAGAGTGCAAGTCAGGAGAAGACTGAGAAATTAGAAAAAGAAAAGTAGCAGTGACCTCATAATTGAAATTTAGAGTATTAGATAAAACTGAACGGATGGAAATTTTGAAAGCAGTGCCACTTCACAAGGAAGCAATTTATCTAAGCCATTTAAAAACATGTAAGCATTTTTAATCTTGCTGCTACCCTCACTCACAGTGCTTCATTTGGAGGCAACTCTTTATTTTTATCCTTGAGATCATGCTGAAATAAACTGCCAAACATCCCATACACCTCCATGCCATCTAATTATAGCCTGTAACACTCCAGAATGCTGACAGTGCAGAGGTATTGACTCTTGACACTCTCTAAAGCACTTAATTATCTTTTCACACAAGCCCCTTTCAGACCTGTCAACGTCTTCATATTGTTTATGAAAAAAGTTACATATTAAGATTTCAGGACTTAAGCACCTGAAGTTAAACTTGTACGTAGACATGGGCCGCTAAAAGAGAATTTTATAAATGACAAAAGGAGAGCTAAAATGTTTTTTCTTGATAAACTAATCAGATAGTAAGGAAGAAAAATCTGAATTTTCATGCAGATTCGTAGTATAAACTGAGATAATTTGGGGACTATTATTAATTTTAAGAAAGATTACTTCTTACACTGTGATGTTAGGACTCATACTTTGAACTTGATCTCATTCAGAGGAAGAACACATTTAAACATTTCAGGCAAGAGGAGAAAAAGTTTTTTCAAGATAACTTTTGTTGCTTAGAACTCTACCAACCACTACTGAAATCTTCAAAAAAAAAAAAAAGATTCCTTGTTTGAAGAATGGACTGAAGTGTTTGTGGACACTATGAATGACTGAAGTGATTTTAAATATTTTGGGAATTTTTCTATCTAAACTTCTGGAGATTACTTGTTATGTGTTATTGGGTAACATAACATCTAAACTCATATGAGACACCAAGTGTTCCCATAAAAACAACTGCTTTCAAGGGATATTCAGGTTGGATATCAGGAAATACTTTGTCTCTGAGAAAATTGTCAGGCACTGGAATGGACTGTCCAGGGAAGTGGTTGAGTCACTGTCTCTGGACATGTTCAAGAAACATTTAGATGTTGTACTGAGGGACATGGTTTAGCTGGAAATATTAGTGATGGGGTGGATGGTTGGACCGGTTGACCTTGGAGGTCTTCCCCAACATTGGTGATTCTATGATTCCATGATTCTATGAATAGGTTGAGAGAAGATAGATTTTCTAAAACTTCAAATTATTAAAAAAAAAAATTAAGACCTACACTCATTCATGTGATCAAAGATGAATATGTGAAACTGACTTAAACGTTGTGTTATCTTGTGTGGTACTGTATCTTGAAGACAGGTGCGTATCACAAATATTAATGTACTTACCAAATTACTGAGTTAAACTAGTAATGACAAATATTAGTATGAATATCAAATATAACTCTAGAACATTTAATATCTGTTGTTTGTTCTTGTAGCTATTTTGAATATACAGAACACTTGTAAAAATTCAACTAGTTTCTTACTATTTCCCAAATAACAAATTCAAGAATCACAATTTCAGATATTGTGAGCTATTTTGGAATGTGAGCACTAATGGTAAAAACAGAAATTTTATCTGGAGTTTTTAAAAAATGCAAACTTATATTTCAGGTGGTCTGTAAGACAAACTAGCATTCTGTTAAGTGTAAATGAACAAGCATTCTATTGCAAATAGGCCTTTGTTTAGAAGATATGTTTTATCATATCACATGCAGTTTTCCTTTATCACAATTATTACTAATCATGCTAATTATGTATGTGAAAAATATTGTTTTATGACTGAATATACAACCCTTAAAAGTCGAGAAAACTAACAGTAATAGCAGCTGCATATTTTACATGCAGGAGGTATCTGGACAAGGTTATCCTGTGGTGGTGAAGCGCCTGTGTGCAAAAAATCAACAGGTCAAAGTCATTAAGATTTTTGCTAAGTGACACCTAAATATGTCCTAAGCAAGAAAAATGACTAGCTAAAAAGTTCTGGTTGCTTTTTAATACAGCCGTAAATTCTATATGTGTCAAGACAATAATGAAGTGTTTATGGAAAGGAAGCTTCACAAAACTGAGCAAAGTTCTTATTGTCCAAGTATAACTCCTAGAAAGCAGAAAACCAATGAAAAATTAAAAGCAAATATTTATTAGCAAAATACTTCTCCATATACTCATGCTCCTCACTTTATCTGAATTAAAGATGAGTCAACAAAATAGAGAAGGATATAGGAAAAAATCATTAGAATGCTCTGATTATACAGAATCTGATGCCCACTGCTCCAGAAAATTTATTCCATCTCTTCTTACAATCACCTCATTCTTGATCCTGAGCTCTCACAGAAGCTTTCTTTTTCTCTAGCCTTTACATTTTCTGAAATCACTTCTTTAACTGCTTTGGTGTCTTGGAAGGCTGCTCCTCTTACTGCTCTAATGATTGCCCTTTTGCAGTGTTTCAGAGCTTTATTCTGCTGCTCCGCTGATCTCTCCCCTTTCATGCTCCTACTGTGCCTTTTCCTTTTCCTCTAACATCAGTGATTGCCTGAAAATGTATACTAGCTCACTCCTGAACTACAAGATTTGCTTTACCTGATTTATCAAGTAGTGAGTGACATATTGCTAATCAGAACACCACATTTTCTGGATGTTCCAGATTATAACAAGCAGAAACTTACACAGAGCATGAATGTGTGTATTATATGGAATAGTTATGCACGCTTTTTCTTCAAACCTTTATCTCATCCAGCTGAAAACTGCTTACTTTCTGAAGAAAAACTGGAAATTAAGATGGTAGGAAGGTGTGGCAAAAGCATTAGCCAGCATATCAAAATGAGAGATTTCATTCTTAAAGTTCATTGTAATGTAATCACATGATACCTGGAGATCCCCAGGATTAAATTTCAAGATGTCTGTTATTTGCATTCAAGCTGGCAAAGAACTAAATTTCTCAAATTTGCTTTATGGTTCACCAACCATTCATTGGAGTCCACATATCATAATTCTGTGAAACACAAAATTAAATATCATAAACATATATTTTAGAGGGTTATACACAATCCATAAATATTTGCTGTGGATCAGGCTTTTAACACTCTATTTAATGATATTTCTTCAGAATTGCCCCCTAAATTCTTTCTGAATGTGAATGTTAGGGGAAAAAAAAACAAATTTGTATTCTCTTTTCATGTATTTTGAAAAGACATCTTAGATGTCTTTCCTCCATAGTTAAATTATCTCCTTTTTACTTTTCCTTACTCTGTAAGTCTCTCTAATCCTATTCATAGAATAAGCTGAAAGAGCAGCGACAATGTTCTTCCTTTTCAAGAGAGAAGTATATTGCATTTAAGGTTATTCTGTTTCTTGGTAGCCCAAATTAGACCTCTGTCTTTTCATAAAAGAATTTCACATAAAATTTGGTGATTTTGTTGTAATGATCATTTCTAAACAAAAAATTAGAATGCAATAAATATTCCCAAAACCTGAAACACTCAGTAGTGTATTGTAGCTATTTTAGCAAGTTTCTTACTACACAGTTAATAAAATGAAGGCAGAGTACATAATTTCTCATCAATATTTCTAATGTTAATTCATGAAGAGAAATACAGTCTTAGAGACATAAATCCCATCCCGTGTTGTACGGCAGAAATGAGATAGAGAAAAAAGATAAGGAATTAATACAGTCTGTGCATCTGTGCGAGAACTGCCTAAGTTTAAAGGCAGAATTATACTAGATAACACCAAAATTGGCTTTACTCCATATTTTGCATAAAATTTGAAACACTGTTTCTTACTAATTTCTAAGAATAAGGCAATTTCAATATTACAGAGAGAATAAATGGAAACAAAAAAAGGATCACCTTGTCATTACATTCAGTGAGATATAACCAAGCCTTCATGAGGAAATGCTAGACTTCCATATGCTTGCCTTCAGTGTAGAGCATACTTTCACTTTCCTGGTTTCTTAACTCTTTCCCCCACAGCTGCAACCCATCTGTAGCAGAGTGAGAAACACTGTACTATTGTATCAATCTTAAAACTTCAATTTTACGTGTTTTTTTAGGAGGCATTCAGCTTTTGTGTAGTTTGAACCACACTCACACACTGTCCATCTGTTATTGTTTTCTGTTACCTCTGGTGGCCTGTTGACCTGTTCAAGATTTGAAAAATAAATAAATGAATAAACGAATAAATTTACTTATTGAAGCTGGCAAACAGCTGACAAACTCATGATAAGATTTAAAAGATATGAAGGAAGGAAAAGTTGAATTCAGAATGATCAGTTTGACACAAAAAAACTAGAGAAGCTCAATTAATTTAACTTCACTACAAGTAGAAGTCACCCAATTAAGTTCTGATTTTCCTGAGAAAAATTATCTTATTTAAATATATATATGTGTGTATATATATAGATAGATAGATACAGATATATACAGCTGCAAAGGGAATAAAATGAAGTGAAAACTATAAGCTAAATCTACTACAGTTAAAGGCATTTTTAAAATGTAGGTAATTAAACTGTATAACATTTTATATTCTTTGTCAGTTGACATCTTTATATTAATTCTTGATTCTTCTAAAAGCCATGCTTTGGTCCAACAGGAAATTACAAACTTGAAGCAGATACCACTTGAGAAAATTCTGCTTTTTATCATAGTGGCATTTCTAGTCTTCAAATCTATTACTTTACTTGCCATGTACTTCCCCTAACTATATTGCATTGCTGTATATGGGACAGCTGAACAATGTGTTTTATTAAAAGATGCTATGTATTAGATGCATTACATAACTTTTGATATAACCATGAGGAGAAAGAAAGGAGCTAGAAAAATCTCAATTGATCAAGAACCTCATAAAGCATAAATGTCATGATCTTAGATATCTGTTACTGGTATACAAATGGATTTCAGTGAGGCCTTTGACAAGGATCCTCACTTACACAACCTTGAGGTTTTACCTAAATACCATGAAGTACTCTTTAGGTTCAGGTGACTGCACATTCTCCTAGATTGCCCAAAGTATGTGGAGTTTTCTCCTCGGAGATCAAAAACCATCTAGACATGGTACTGAAGAACCTACCCAAGATGTTCCTGCTTGAGTTGGACTAGCTGACTAACAGAGCTGCCTTCCAACCTGTGAACTGTCCTCATGAAGGAAACATCATGATTCTGTAATCATTATTTGTAAGTGTAGTATGGCTGTGCAGCAGTGAGAAATGACAGATAGAGATCTGGAGATGTATTTAGACCATCTTATGCTCTGCATGGTTAAGAAGCTTCTGGTCCAATGTACTTCCTGCAGTACATCTATCACACATACAGGAAACAAATGATGTATGAAAATTTAGGTTTCCCAAACTAAGATTTATTTTGATCATTGACAATGCGGGCCTATTTTTAAGTAAATAGAAATCTAGATCATTTAAAATATATCTTCTCTCTCTCTCATTTTTTTTTAAGGGCTTTAATATCCTTTCATGAACAATCTCTGTGTTTCTCTGTATTGCATTTTTTTTCCTTGCCCAGAATTCTTCCTTTGATTCCTTTATGCACTTGAAACAATCCGAGAAAAACAAATAAAGATGAATTCCAAAAGAAATAAGATGAAGACCAGACTCTAAGCAGGGCCTTGCTTTGTGGTTTAATGTACTTATGTAGAGGATAATTGTCTACTTCTTCTGGAGTCTGTTTCTTTTACATTGTATTTAAATTAATTACATATGGAAATATTTGTACCGTGAGACACAATTGTGATTTTCCTAGAGTGAAGCTTAATAAAAAACTCAAGCTTTATTAGTACAGACATGGGGACAAATTATCGCAGCTTTTTCTCATATTTTTACTTCCAATATTGGCCACAGAACATTCAGTGTTGATCATACTATAAATGCCAAGTTTCAAAAACTTAAAGTTCAATCAATTGTGTAAACATTGAAACAAACAAAAGTAGAAAACAAGTATTCAAATTCTTATTTGCTTACGTAAATGAATGGCAGCATTATTTGAAATATTGCTCTGCAATTTTTTGCTTTTAACTCCTTAAGAATTTATTTTATCTAAATTTTAAATTAGTACCTACCACATTCATTACCACAGTTACACTAGGATATGATTTTTTAAAAATAATAATACAAATAAAAAATAACTAAAGCAAATCACAGACAGCGAAAACTGTAATTATTCATTCTGAGTGTAAAATAAATAAATAAATAAATAACCAGTCAGAACAGTCAGAACAACCAAACATCAACTCCCTTTCCTTTAGTCAGTTACTGGCTTTGGAACAGACTTATTCAAAGTGAGATATCCAGAGAGTTTCTGTTAAATACTTTTGGTGATAGTTTTTTTAAGTCATGGATATATCATATCTCAATGAAAATTTATAAAAGCAGTGAGTATTTAACTTCATAGAGTTATTTTGCTTCTCTTAAAACAAAACATCCTGGAAATAACCCAACAAAGACTACTCTTGGTAGGAATTTCATCTATGTGCAAAAGGCTGTCACTGCACTTAATCTTCCACTTAGCTTTCAGAAGAGACTACACGCATAGCGAAACAGTGTGACCTGCTTTGCGTAAGCATGGCAAATATTTGAATATGTGAGTGCACATATGTGACTTTGTAAGATTTAAGTCTCCTGATTTTTAACTAATAAATCACAATTAACAGGAAAGTGAACTCATCATGTTTTCTAGAGATAACAGTTTTCAGTCTTTTAATTAGATAATAGCAGTGCCTTGATGTGCCCTAGATAGTGATAATAAAGACCAAAGCAGAAATTTTGTTGTTGCTTAAAATAGAATAAGCAAGAATTCCAACCTTAGAGATATTTGCAAGAAGTCAAGTTATAGGATAGTGTTACATATAATAATTGTTTTCAAGGAGACTTTATGCTCATAGCACGTAAGCAAATGAAGATCATTGCCACCCACTAAGCAGCATCTTTTCTGTCAATATACATGTCTATGTTTTTTACAGAAAAAGTCCGAGAAAGTAAGCTAGAAAGTGTGTTAACTGTAAAATATGCTAATTATTCTATTATTTTCTTGTATGTTCTGTTGTATATTCTGTTATGCTAATTCTTAACAGCAAACAGATACTTGTCATTTCTTTGTTGCTATTCTGCCTCAAATTTAATGTTTCATTAAGTTCTGTGGTAGTTCATCAAAGTAAAATCTTCAAAGGCTCTAGAGCAATCAAGGTAAGATACTCTCAGAATCCTAACATTAGTTTAAGTTATAAACTCTCATTTTCCAAAAGAGACCTGAAATTTTCACAGAATCACAGGTTCACCAGGAAGTTCCTCTGGGCAACCTCCTTTTAAACCTTGTTCTATACAGTTGCACAGGAAAGTGTCCAGATGGGTCTTCAATACCTCCAGAGGGGGAGACGCCACAACATCTTTGGGTTGCCTGTTCCAGTGCTCAGTCACTCTCACTGTAAATAAGTTCTTCCTCATTATTATGAAACTTCCTATGCTGTAGTTTTTGCCCATTGTCCTTTGCCCTGTTGCTGCACACTGCTGAAAAGAGTCTGGACTCATCCATTTGACTGAACAATTTGCATTTTTATAAACTGTGATGAGATCTCCTCTCAGACTTCTCCAAGCTGAAAAACCCCAGGTCTCTCAACCTTTCTTCATAGATCAGATGCTTGAGGCCCTTTATCATCTTTGAAATCCTCTACTGGACTCTCTAGTTTCCTTGTGTCTTTTTTGAACCGAGGAGCTCAGAACTGGACACGATACTCCAAATGTGGCCCCACCAGCACAGACTAGAGGAGGGAGGTCACCTCCTTCAGTCTGTTGGCTACACTCCTTTTAATGCACCCCAGGGTATCACTGACCTTCTTGGCCACAAAGGTATACTATTGGCTCATGGCCAACCTGTTGTCCACCACAATATCCAGGTCTTCTTCTTCAGAGCTCCTTTCCAGAGGTGAACCCCTAACCTGTACCAGTGCATGTGGTTATTCCTCTCCAGCTGCAGGACCCTACACCCTTGTTGAACCTCACCTCACAACTGAATGTTCAGTCTGTCTCACTGAATGACAGTACAGACTTCTACTGTGTCTGCTCTTCCTCCCAGCTTTGTATCATCAGTAAATTTTCTGAGCGTGGATTCTGCCCCATCATTCAGGTCACTGATGAAGATACTGAGTAATACCAGGCCCCAGGGGGATACAGGCTTCCAACTAAACTCTTTGTCACTGATATTTTGAATATTCTTTACAAAAAGCCCTTGACACAGTAAATAAATTGGAAGATAGGCTGTTAAGAATGCCACGCGTAGTTACTATTAGTAGCTACAATTCATGTCAACTTTTAATGCCCACTAAAATCAAACTAAGATCTCTCCATATAAATAATTTCATAACAAATCTCTGCAAACAGACCAATTTAAAATGACTGAAACCACTTTGATCAATTGTAAACTATTCATTTCCCTTGAATACTGTATTAAGTTCAAACATTTTAGAAATATGTGCATATAGATTATAAAGCCACCTTGATGGTCAGTTTCACTAAGTATATTGTGCAATTAAATAGGCATAAAAGGAGTGCAAAATAACTTCTTTTTTTTTTTTTTTTTTTTTAAGGAGTGTTCTTTTAATTGCATTTACTGAAAAATTATTTAATAAAATCCCACAAAATAACAATCTATTCCATGTTTTATTCCAGTTGGATGCACTATGCATGAAAATGCATGAACATAGTTTGTGGGGCTGTTTTAGGACATTAGTGAAAACTGCTACAGCAAACTCATGTTATCATTAAGCAGAAATATCTTATTTACAGTGCTACTAATTGATTAATCTTCCATAACTTCAAATTACAACATTGATTACAACCACTGTCAGCTAAAATTCCTTTTTGAAATATTTATCTCATAACATTAAGATTGGTTGTCTCAACTGGGTCTTCCACCCAGATATCTTCTCATCTCCAGTTCCTATGACTCTGTTGTATTTAAAAGACACAAAAAGAGGCACAAACTACAGTTACTACTCTCAACACTCCTTTTCTGTTAACTGGATTCATACTGTTACTCTGAGAAACCTACTGCTTTGCTTCAAAACCCAAGGCCTGTAGTATGAATTAAATAGCTCCTGAAGCTGTTGATCCATAAGTAGAAAATACAACTGGATGACTTTTGATTCAAATATTTTATTCACTTATTCCTAATTAACTTTTTAAGTCAGTTGTTTTACCTCTCACGTATTATATAGTCATTAAAGCTAATGTAAATAATAGATTTTACGTATTATTGTTATATGTAAATTCAAATTTAGAACTGTGAATTTGAATAGCAACATCTGGATTCATATTCATAAATTCCGTTGCTTATGAATTTATTTGACCATGACATTTGGTGGAGGAAATTTACATATTTTAATATCACAGTATGTAACTCAACCAAGCCTCCTTCCTCCCCCTTCAAATCAAGATTTTAAGACTCGGAATCTATCAATTTGTGCAGAATTAGATATATCTATTCATATTTCTGTTGTGGGGGTTTTTTTTGTTTGTTTGTTGTTGCTGTTGTTGTTGTTTTAAGTACTTTCAGACCTTTTCAGAAGCTTTTTGTACTTTGGAGTACATTCTTTATGTCATCCCAGAATTTTCAGTCCTAACACAGAGAGCTCCATGAGACTTCCATAGGGGAAATATGACACATTTCATTTTTTATCCACCCTTTAAGGCTTTGAATCTCAAAATTACATTGCTAGAGGCTTAGTATAACACAGTTCAACTACTGTAAGAAATCTATGCTGTTTCTTCTGGTACTTTCTTGGGTTTTTTTTGTTTGTTTGTTTGTTTTTGTTGGTGGAGGTGGTGGTGCTTTTTCAATCCCAAACAACAACAGATTTTGTTTTGTTTTGGTTTGTTTTTCTCTGACTTCTGGTTTGTATGTGTCCATGGAAATAATCATCTATACTGCAATGAGAGAGTGCAAACCGTAAACACTTTGAAATCCATTTGTTTGACTGAATTACTTGCAGACTGTCTGACAAACAGCAGAAGGACTTCTTTGTATTTATGATCTTATTTCCTAGTATTCTGCACACGAGTCTTAGTGGTTTCATGATTATTGCAGGAAAGGACCTTGAACAGTTTGTACTGATTGTATTATGTAAGAGAAGCAATTTATTGTAACATGAGTCCTTCAAGTGTTGCTTCAGGTCTTGTTTTATTGATCAGCATGTGAATGAGCATGATTTATATGAGAAGATGTCTTTTTAAGGTTAACTCTCACAGCTCATTCCATTGCTATCCTAAAGAAGACAAACAAGGACATGTTGGGTACTATGAAATTAGGTTACAGTACAAATACTATTTTGCTATGTGTTTCATTTTATTTGTGGTATTTTAGCTCCCAGTTTTGTAACAGAAGTAGAAGCAGAGAGTATGTTTGTCATTTTTGCAGATGTAGCATTAAGCATTAATATAGCTCAAAGCCTGCATCTCTTTCTCATTTTAAATCAGAACATCATAAAACATGACATCAAGAAGTTAGTTGTCCCTTAAAAATGGTCTTTCATTCATTCTCTTTTGAATTTGAACCAAAAAGTCTCCAGAAATAATATAAACATAAGACTGCTAGCCAAGTGTCTTACTTTATAAAGCCATATAACTAGAAAGAAAGATGGAAAGGCATCCATTTATATACCTCTTAGGACTTTTCTGAGGAATGAGCCCTTTTACATTTTTAGAAAGTTGGGAGAATACCAAAAGATGGAGCAAATCTCAGGTAAAATAATATTCCATGACTTTGAGAGTTTATATATGAGTTGGTCTTTTTGAGCCAACATAGGAGATGTTGCACTTCAAGATATTACTTTCAAAAGTTCAAGGGAAAAATATTCTGCTCTCTCTAAACACTATCAACAGGGCTTTGGAAGTGGAGAAATCATATGTCATCTTACTTTCTACCCTTTGTTTAGAACTAGCAGATCTGCATAATCCACTAAAACTTTAACCAGGCCAAAAATAAATTAAACACTGAGAAGAAAAGATAGAATGTAAGTATCCTATAAAAAATTCTGCTTAACCAGAACATTAAATTTCTTTCCAGTATGATGAAGTTACTATCTTGGCCTTCTTTAGAAGGAAAAACAGTGGTTCACATTACCAGTCAGTAAGTTCCTCCTCCTCTGGGGTTTCAAAGAAATAATAGTATGTAACACAAGTTTTTTAATCTATAAATGAGTAAAATCTCATTTAAAATCACCTTGTCTTCAAACTGTTTAACAAGCTGTGGCACTATCTTATTTAAAAGATGAAAAAAAAAAAAATTCTAGTGTAACTAGGCTGTAAACTAGTTACAATGATAGTAGAATTGATGCAGTCTTCTAAGATTTATTTAAGCATTTGTGTCACATTATCGTTACATACATACTAGATTCTTCACAAAAGAAAAAAGTGTGAGGGATGACTCAAAATTCAAAAGGCCCTTTAAACCAAACTTTTTTTTACAGAGAATGTGCCTTCTTTTCTTAAAGCACATGACCACCTAATAAATGGCATGGACTAAGCAGCTCTCCACAACAGATAGTGCATTGCTGTACACTCAAAGTTTTGTTCCTTTGATCACATTTATACTTTTGATGAAAAGAAAGGTGTGTCTTCAGCCAAAGCAAAAGCCAACTCCATTTCTAGCAGTCTCAAACCGCAGCTATTGTTATGCATTTGAGTGGAATGTTGTGCATGACAAAGAAATAGATTAGGTTCAGAAGGGCAACATTTTCTAACAATATGTTTCCTAAGGGAAAATAGTTTAAGGAAATGTTAGAACTCTCTTAGTATGAGCAGAAGTAGAATAGATGGTTACACAGAACTGAATTGAGTCAAATTACTGAATGCAATTCCATATAAAACAAAGGATATGTGTACGATAACTTTCAGCTCAATTAATACTTGGCATTTCTTATTCTTTCTGCCAAAGCTTCATCAGCTTTCATATTTATTATCAAATGCTCCAGTTTGAAAATCCATCTAGAAGTAGACACTTGATGTCATGAAGTATTCATTCAACACTGTCGTGTATGAGCAGAAATCAGTTCAGAAGGAACAGTAGGACAGCATGAATGTTGTATATATGCAAATGTGAATAAAATGTGTTTATTAAACTTTGTTAAATGCAGGGATCTAGATTGTGATTTTATAGATGAGAGGATAGAAGAGCATTTTAAAGAAATTATTTAATGAATGATGAGGTTATTCAATCCAAAAATTTCATCTTTTAAATGCTGGAGTGTCTCAAAGACAATGGATGAATGCTGGCAATAGGCAGAGTGAAAAAAAAAATAATAATTAAGTCTTCAGTCAGCTTAATCAGCTTGAAACTACGGAAGCCCAGAGACCTTTTTCCTTATTTAGTATTTTATCATTGTTCAAGTAGATAAACACTGTTATACCATACGTATATATAATAGAATATACATGATTCACTATAAGAGATTACCAAGTGAGATATCCCCATTTGTCACAGCATTGTTTACCAGACTTCATACTCTCTTGTTAAATAAGCCAATTAATTTCAACATAATGTTTGTAAGCTTTTCCTTTAAATCTTCAGAAATCTTTTAAAAACAAGGAGAGTTGGACATTTCTGTCTTACCTAGGATTCTTTCTTAGTAAATCTTCATTAATTTTAAATAATCCAGTCTAAGCCTCTCTTTCAGTACCCATGCATGGCAGTGGGACTCACAGCCCGCTGGAGAGTACTTGCGATGCCTTGTCTGGGAGGCTCAATGAACATCCAGGCATCCTCACATGTACAGCCAGGCTCACCAGATCTCCCAAGACCACCAAGCAGATTCAGTGTGCAATCCTGTCCTCCCAACCCTCACCACCAAATCCATTATGCATAGATGAGTCTAAAACAACTCTGTGTCCAGAATAATGCATAATTCGCAGACTGTTGTCAAGAAAGTAAATGAAGTTACACTGTGGAGATGGCAAGAAGTAAATGAATTTATCTACTTATGTATATTTTTTAGCTTTTGATGGATGAATAAATGTCACAACTCCTTTTTGTGAATCCAACTATCATACTGTTTTGATATTTTTGTGTTTCTTGTTAACACCACCAAACAAACAAACACCAAATGTTAAGACATACCACTTTGTCACGGAAGAAAATTAGCGTTTATCATAAATAAAAGGGTCAATGTTTGAATGAAAAATTAATGGCAGAAAAATGTGAAAACACATTCCCTATTGACTACATACAGATGCAAAAATACTCAACCAATTTATATCAGCTCAAAATTCAGCTGATGTTTAATGATAGCATTGCCTCTGCAGTTTTATTGATTTTACTATGAAGACTGGCAACAGTAATCCTTATGTGGCTACCACTTAATTTATCTTGGAAGAAGACCCATATGGTCTATTTTTTTCAGACAATTAGCTAAATTACATCAAAATCTGCCACAATGACTACATAAAAATCATAATGAGAGCTTAGAGACAAGACTAGAAGACTGTTTTCTCATAACAAATAAAAAATACTGTCAGAAATATATTTTTTGCAATTTTTTTGACTTAAAACATAAAATTCTAAAACTTAAAAACGTAAAGCAAATAAGAATCTACTTGTACTTGTTCCTTAATTCTTTATTGAAAAGTCCAAAAGAATATAAGAAATACTAGCACATGAAACACTAATGAACATAGAAAATACATGTCTTTATTACTTCTGTTAGTTTCTTTCACATTTCTGTACAAAAAATCAGATTTTTCAGTGGTGGAGCCACAGAGCTTAAAGTCTGCTTAGAAATTCTTAGAAACTAGGCAAAAAAAATTAGATGCAGAATAAATACATTCACCTAACTGATTTTGGATCAATTAAAGCAAAACTGAAGCAGACTTGGGAGGTAGTAAATTTTGAAGAGTAAGAAAACATGCAGAAGAAAAGCAGTCCTATTCATGCAGAGGATATTAAGCTAGACCCTCCTCTAAACAGACTATATAAGAGGAAGAATTGAGCAACAGGGGACAAATGAGACTTCATTTTCAGGTCAGAACAAAATTCCATTTCGGATATAAAGTAACATTTCTGTGAGTTGCTCAAGAAGAATTTCACCCTCCTTTAATGATTCTATTAAACATCTATCTCTATTCTGTCAGTGATATGTCTGTACGTGGGGAATAGATGAGTGCCCGCCTATGTGAGGAAAGATTATTTCATAGTTTACTAAGAGGGATTTTCGTGTGCCAAATTGCTATTAAATAAGTTTCTATATTTTTGTGAGTTAAAAGCTGTTCTCAAACCATTACATCTGTTTTAATCCCAGATTTCGTTTTTTTTACACAGTTAAGAATAAAATCCCAAATAATACAGCATCAGTGATGGAAAATAGTAAACCAGAGTTGCTGTAAATGCTTGAACTGTTTCTTCAATGTGAATTAAGAAATTTTCATTAGCTTTCCTCTTCAGTTAGAGTAACATGCCTCTGAGAGTCCTCTGTGAGGTACGTGTGTGTTGCATGTACTTCCATGAGGTATGCATTAAATGGGTCAACATCCTGAGTTGGCTAGATTACTAAGTGTTTAGCTAAATTTAAGCTTCCAAATCCTCCATAATGAGACTTAATACAAACATATGCAATTTATTGATTCAATTTTTAGTTGTGGCTTATTGTTCTGTAGACTAATCATGCATATGTGTAATTGTCTACTTGATTTTTAATAAATTCCCAGAAAACACACACACTGGCTTTCTCCACAAAACTCTACAATGGATTATGAGCTCTGAAGGCCCCAGTGTACCTGGATATTTGCATTCCTTTTGGCCCTGTGTCCAAATCAATACAGAAGTGAAATTATAGTTTAAGGAGAACTCAGGGAAAAAGCACCGCCAAGTGAATTGGAAATCCATCACCTCATGCTCCTTCCCTAACAAACAGGAAGAGCTGTTAAATTTTTCAGTTACTCTTATCAGCTCTGAGTAACCTGAGATGACTTCTCAACCTAGGGAAAGAAATGTGAGATGAGATTAACACTTGGAAACTTTAAGTCTGTTCTTACAGTACTGCAATGAATCTTTCCAGGGGCTTGACTGTTGAAGACTGGCATGGTCTTATAAAAAACAACGAGTACATATTTGCTTTAAAGTTTAGCTCTCTTGGGGAAACACTGTGATTTCAGGCAGGAGGAGAGAGAAGTAGTGACGAGTCCACTCAAATGTTACCTCTCTCAGAACACTGTCTGACTTTGATGCCAGAAAACAGTGAAGGATTTTCAAGTATTTAGAAATATTTAGAGATCCCTATGTCAAACACTACCATACCAGTATCTCCCAGCCTTATGCTTTTCTTACCAAAGCAGCTGCTTCCCAGCTATTTGTGTGTGAAAAGAGCACCAATGCTGAATCCTAACAGCAGCTGCTGCTTTTTCCATGAGCCAGTCTGGGATAACGGGAGCCCCTGCCACTTTTGCAGTGCCAGGCTAGCATCAGTCCTGGTCTCTGGCCAGCACTGCTACAGAGAGGGGTCTTTGATTTTAAATCCTGTCAGCAAATGTCAGCTCTGGCATGTTTTGACTCTGGGCGATTGGATTACAGAGCAAGGCCCAACTCCAACCTTCATTGCCATGCTATTTATTTAAACAGATTGAATGAGAGATAGGAAGCTAGGAAAGAATTTTACAAAATCTCATGTCCTTGGAAACAACTTCTTTATCATTCCTCAAAGATTTGGGAAGATCAACAACAGCAACAAAAAAAGTAAGAAAGAAAGAAGAAAAAGAATATTTAAATAAGAACAAATCAATTTCTGTTTTTCAAAGATAAAAAAGAACAGCCAAATTTCTGAGCACTCAGTAAGTTTCGGGACCAGGGTAAAGCATATGATTTGAGCATGATCAAAGGTATTACAGAATTCCTGGCAGTAACTGCAGGTAGTGAAAGCTTTGGCTTTTTCCCTTTGCCATCTGTTCCAGGTCCAGAGGAGGGCTGGCTCCACCTCAGCTATGCCAAGGAGGAAGTCGTGTTGCAAAGTGCTGCCTGTGGCATCTTCTGTGAAATGGCAGTCACTTCTACTAAGCTGAGTCCATCAGTATCCTGGCTGATGGTAAATCTGAGGCTGGCAGTGTCAAACATCTTTGTCCACAGAGGAGCTCTGGAAAATTTGTTTTTTGGCTTGAGTTTCTTCTTTTTTTTTTTAATATTTCTTTGCCCATTTTGAAGCAAACTGAAAAACAAGTCTTCTGTGAAGCACTGAAGGTGTTACTGGACCTGAAAGGCAGATACTCTGCATCTTCATTAGCTAGAGGCATTAGAATGAACCAAAAAACTGCCAGAATTACAAATAGCAGCAACAGCTGCCTTCTTAGAGGATAAAAGTCTAAGCAGATAGGAAGCTGAATATGGTGATCTAATGAAGATAAAAACGTGAAAGTGGACTCCAACCACCTTACAATTGCAACAAACTCAAAATTTCTCAACAAGCTTTCAGGTTGGAAGCATACTGAAGGACTGGGAGGTGACACTTCCTAGATTATAAATATTCTCATAGCCCAAAGAATTAAAATGAATTGTATTAGGTTTTAACATACTGAAGTAAATAGCAAAGGAACTTCCTTTTTTCCAGATAAGTTTACCTCCTTAAAAGTATCTTATTAAAAATAATTTGTACATTTTCATATATATGTCTTCCTAAATGCATGCTTCTTTAGAAACAAGCATTTAAAAATACTAACAACGCTAACAACAGAGTTATTTTTTTCTCTTCTCCGTAAAGTGGATCTCTATCAATTCATTCACTTCCCTCAGGGTACTGGAATAAAGTCTTCATATGAAGTGCCAACAGTGTTGTTCATTTTTTAATTCTCAATATTAAATTTCTGTTTTCGTTATATGATCCAGCTAAAATGTGACTAAACTAATAAGTTTTCTAGGTATACTACCTTAGTATTCTTATCTGTGATATTTGAGGAGAACTATGTGATCTGCATCCTATGATAATGCCGTTTTTAGGTTTGTTCTAAACAATAGCAATTAATTATTCTTGTCTACTTCTGGATTTCTTTATGTATTTTAATTCTTATAATTATTCTTTGGAGAGTTATTTCTTGAATGAAAACACTGTATTCAGCTACAACAATCATCATGCTTTCCAGTTCTCATCCTGATGGGAGACTTCAACTTCCCAGATGTCTGCCAGGAAAGCAATATGGCAGGCTGCAAGCAATCCAGGAGACTCCTGGAGTACAGTGAGGATAACTTTCTAGTCTAGGTAGTAGATAAGCCAACCGGAGGAGAAGAGTTATTGGACTTGGTGCCCACCATTGAACAGGAGCTCATTTAAGAGTTAATACTGACATCTGTCATAGAATCATAGAATCATAGAATAGTAAGATCGTTTAGTCCAGCCATCCTCCCATCACCATTGCCACCACAAGCACTAAACCATACCTCACAGCTCCTCATCCAGATGCCTCTTGAACACTGCCAGGGACGGCGACTCCACCACCTCCCTGGGCAACCATTCCAGTGCCTGACCACTCTCTGAGAGAAAAAGTTCTTCTTTATGTCTAACCTAAACCTCCTCTGGTACAACTTGAGGCCATTTCCTTGGCTTCTGTGACATGCGGAAATCAAACCCTATAGCCTGTAAGGATATAAAGAAGGTATGTTTTATTGGCAACTGCGCAAAAGCCCTGGTGAAAGGGGACAATTCCTCCAAGCTTGCACAGTCTGGAAAAATCGTGCTATAGATATAGGCCAAACTAATTCACAATCAACAGTTTTCCCAGAATTTGGATACATATTCATTACACTCCCAAGAGTTTATTAGCACGCAGAGCCTCCCTTCTTGCATGTGCATAGTGGGTCGTGGGATGAAGATTTGTTGTCTTCCTCGTGAAGGCTTCTGACCTTTCTTACTGTAAACTTCTGTCCTTTCAGGGGGACATCCCCCCAGACTGTTTTTTTTCTTGCCCTGTGGACATCTAATCACCTTCCTGCCAAATAACCCTGGGCTGTTCTCAAACCTTGTTGGCATGGCCTTCATCCCCCTCACTATTCCAGACCCAGTGTCTGCCATCCCTTATTTTTCTAGCAAGCTCTACATTCTTGCTTCTATAAACTATCTCTAACTATTCCCCTTCACTCCCTTTATAATCAGTCATTGTGAAGCCTTCTTACGTTTTTACTTTCACTTATGGAGCCCTTCTCACCTTTCAATTCCCTCCTTTTCTTTAATCTAGAAGGATTTCCACCTGCTACATTACTCCTTCTTTAGCTGTTAATAGATCAATACCATCCTGTTTTGGAGTACCTCTTTGGACAAAGAGGATACCTCCTCCTGGATTGCTCGTAATATGTTTGTTGTGGCATTTTCTACTATTTCTAGAGTTGCACCATAGCCTTTTCTAGCTGAGCTACTCCTAAGACCAGGATAAGGGCTCTCACGAAGCTATGGTATCCTGTGTTATACCTTATCAGTTGCTTATTTATCCTTTCAACCCTCCTTGGATTTTGATACGGGCTCCAAATAGTTCTCACTATGCCTGGTGGGAGTTTGAGCTCTCCCATCTCTGCAGAGCCACCAGAACCTTTACCTAAACAACACTTGGTCATTATATTATTTCCATTATGATATTCATGCCCACTAATGAGAGTGTTATTACTTTCCTTAATAGCAGCCTCTGTTAAGTATAGAAATGTAAGGTTGATCCAAATAGAAGGGAAAAGAGTGACAATCATACATTTAGCAATAACAAATAAATAAATATAACACAAAACATAGTGCTATTGCAACAAAAATACAAAATGTAACAGCTCATAAAATCAACTTGCCACAGACACCACCTGTGTGCACTGAGATAAAGCAAATTTATAACCAACTTATCTTTTCTTTATAAGTTATAAAGTGCACTTTATAAGTGGACTTTTTTGACAGACCAAGTAGTTCCTCAGTATCTTGGAATAATCTCCTGTAACAATACTTTAGTTAGCCCAAGTGCCTTATTAGTTCTTGCCTCTGGCCACTGTAAAAAGGTATCAATTAGTACTAATATATAGCGATACTCTCTTTTCTTGGGAGTTCTGAGAAATAAATTTGCCATCATTGCTCTCTCTTCTAAATCATGAATTAGAATCCTATCCTCTTTAGAATATTTCACAGGTTCTGACTCAGGTTCAGAGATTTTAAGTTTACTGTCTGGAATTAAAGCCTTCTTCAACTACCTGTTCTGCCACCTGACCCATCATCTTAGTTCCAGTTTCCTGTAGCTTTACCTTTCTGATGTCCTTTACAGTGTGTAATAGCCACAGTTCTTGATAGATTTACATCATGCGGTTTTTCTTGTGTGTGCAATTCTTGCTCTTTTTAGATGGTACTACAAGTGTGTAGCATCCCAAATACATAACTAGCCTCTGTCCATATAATTCAGGCTCTTGTCCAGGCAGTTATTTCAGCCTTCTGAGGGAAAGTCCCCACAGGTAATGGTTATGCTTCGATTACCTTGTCAGTTGCAACTACTGCATATTCTGCCTTATGGTTCCTTTGTATCACAAAACTGCTACTGTTGGTAAACCAGGTATCTTCTACATCTTCTAAGGGTTTGTCCTTCAGGTCCGACTGGCTGGAATATACAGCTTCTGTTGTTTCAAAGCAGTCATGAAATACTGGTTCTCCAGGAGTTCCGCTAAGGAAAGATTCTGGGTTGACAATATCAGTTTCAATTATTTCCACATCATCCTGCTCTACCAGGATGGCCTGGTATTTCAGGAACCTTAGGGGTGAGAGCCAATGCCCCCCTTTTACCTTCAATACAGTAGACACTGTATGAGATATTAAAACTGTTATTGTTTGGCCTAGCATAATTTTACTGGCTTCTTGAATATTGAGTATTAGTGAAGCCACCACCCTCAACCACCCTGGTTGTCCCTTACTCTCTTCATCAAGCTGTTTGGAGAAGAGTGCCACTGCTCTTTGATAGGGTCCAAGGCTCTGGGCAAGGACTCCCATGGCTATTCCTTGTTTTTCATGAGAGAACAGCCAGAAGGCATTAGTCAAGTCTGGTAGCCCCAAAGCAAGGGGCCTTCATGAGTTCTTATTTCAGCTGAGGGAATGTCCTCCTTGCCTCCCCATTTATATAATATTTTGGCTTTACAAACAGTCTGTAGCTGTGTATCCATGGTTGGCACCATTCTGGGATTGTCATTCCTGGAATGTACAGAGTTCCTTGGCAGTTTGTGACTCAAGGGTTTGGCAGATGGCTTCTTTCCTGACAGTCCTTAAGGTTCAAAGTCCAGCTGTAATCTCATATCCCAAATACGTCACTTGCTCCCGAGTTATTTGTGCTTTCTGTTGAGAAACTTGACAATCATTTAAACCAAGAAATTCAGCAAACTCACAGTCCACTGCACACAGTACTCTTTCATTTCTGTAACATCCACGTACTGCAGTCTCAGGTTCACGAGTTGACCAGCTCTCAAAAATCATTGAGCTGTTCTCACAACCCTGGCTAACACTGTGCAGATTAACTGAGTCTTTTTATCCCCATATTAGGGTTTTTCTATTAAAAGGCAAATAATCTTAGGCTTCCTTTAGCCAAACCGGGAAGGAAAGGCATCCTTCAAATCCAGAAGGTAAACTCCACTTACTCATTCCTTAACTTGGTTAATAAAGTGTATGGATTTACCACCACTGAGTGTATGCATTCAACTATTCTATTACTTGACCTCAAATCTTGTACCAAACCATAGCACTTACTTTCCAATTTTTCACTGGCAGGTTTGGAGTACTGTATTCATATTCAATTAGTAATCCAAACTCCAAAATTATCTATTATTTCATTTAACTTTCTACAGTCACATATCCTCAAAGGGTACTGCTTTACACTGTCTGGGTTAACTCTTGCTTTTAACTTCTATTTAGGGCTGCATTTTTGGCTCTGCCAGGTATCCCAGATACCCACACTCCTAAGCATATCTTTTTCAAGATTTCTGTAACTTCTCAGGCTACAACCTTGTTTTTCCCAGTTTGTGTTAAAGCCAGACTTACTATTCTCAATCAGTTAATATTGTTTGATCTTTAGCTTCAGTTTTATTTAATTTCTTGCCAGAGTAACTTGGTGTGTACAAGAATTTATGTATTCCTACTTGTTTTCTCAGCCTATATTTAATTGATCCCCAAAAGCCTTTTCTTATTGGGCATTAGCTCCTACTACTGCTACAAAATCATTTACGGGTGGTAAGAGGCACCCGTATCCACAAAAGATAAACCTCTTTATCCTGGCTGGGATTCTCGGTAGGGCAGAGCTATGCCAAGCCCATGGGCTGTGAGTTAGACATGCCTGTAACTATGCTGATACCTTTCTGAATGCCTGAAAGAACAACAAAAGAAAAGAGTACTCCAAACAGTTAGCTAGCAGATTGATTCAGCTAGCTTTTCCTTTTCTCATTACTGAAGTTAATGCATATATTTCTCATTTTATAGATATTATTATGTCTGGAAACTTTGCAATAAAAATAAAAAGGAAAACAACACAATTAGAACACAGAAAGAAAAAGATGGGAAAAAAATCTGTTACATACGCATTACTTCTGAGTAGTATCTACAGAGACCTTTCAAATTACTGAAATATTAATTGCATAGGCACTGCAGAAAACTTATTTTAATATTCTTTCAAGTGTCCATAACAGCTCTTACTAAAACATTTTAGCTTATTGGGTCAAGGCTTGTACAGAGAATCTTGAATTTATAGAGCACTGATCTGGCAGACTGTAAGGATTTCAGCCTAGAAGGTCAAAGTCAGTGTATCATGCCTCTTTATATTAACATAGGTATGAAAAACAACAGCCTATGCCCAGGCACAGAAATATTGGCTGTATCTAGCTTCATCTATTCAAGCTATACTTCAAACTGGACTTTTATTTTCTCTTTTCAGAAAGCGTTCACCAAAAAGAAGCTTTATAAAAAGAGAAGTCAAATGTGATGCTATAATACCATTGTATTAATGCTAATAAAAGATCAGTAATTCACTTATAGAAGCAAAACCAAATGAATGTGTTGTCTTTAAAAGAACAGTTAAAAATTCTACTTACCTAATATCATACAGTGAAGTCATCTTGATGACTTTGGTAATTACTGATACAAGTAATAAATATGGTTTGGTCTTACAGGTTAATAATCAAGGAATGCATTTCCCATTCTCCACCACAGATACAATTGGTATTCTCACATACTACATATGAAAAACACTCTTCTTGGATTTTGGCAAGAATTACTTACATGGGTCCATTGCACTACTGTACCAGGACAATAAGTAAAGTAGTTATCAGCTGCGAGACCTTTACACAGTTTTCTCCTCTCTCTCTCTTTGGATGTCACAAATTACGGAGAGCAAAACATGCTTTCAATATGACTTCTCATCCTCCCTGCTAGTCAGATTTGACTGGCAGAGAATCATCTTTGGAAAGTATAGCCAGTTTTTATCAGGACATTTTTCAGACCCTTGTCAAACATCCTACAAATAAACTGTCCTAGAAAATGTGCATGCATGGACATTACAGTTTTGTCCTCTAAGCAAAAGTACGTACGTAGCCAGGTCTTTTGTAGATCCCAGTGATTTGTACTCAAGGAATAATGGCTTCATTTCCTTCTGATTTCTCTACCTGTGCAAGATCATTCTTCAATACTGTTACATATTTAAAGAAAAAAATTTAAACAGCATCATAAATCATTCAGCAAACACCCAAGCTCTATTCATAGCTATACATATGTTGCCAGTGACAGATAAATATAGCGTCATAGAAATACACACACAGACTTTGAGAAAATATGCCTCTAGACAGAAACATATTGTGCATATGCAAATAACTGTCTGGCACTGAAGCTTTGCCCTTTAGCATTCACTTAGCTGTATCTCTTTTCTACCCCTGCTCCCTTCCATTTTTCCATCTGTTTATTTTTTCAAATCTTCACTTAAGAATACTGTATAATCTCTCAAAAATCAAGAAATACAGTTCTGCAAATATGACTGCCAAGTGTAACATACAATATTTCTTACTGGAGGGGGAAAAAAAGGATATAGAGGAAGCTACATTCAAATTTCCTTACAAAGGTTACAGGAAATGGGTTTTATTCATTTCATATGAATGATGTTCATTCCTGGTTAGATTTTGAGTCTGGTTGCTATACTTAAAAAAAAAAAAATTGTATAATTCAGGCCTTGCCATCAGCTTTCTTAATTTATTTCCCTGAAATGACAGGCCTGGCAAAGGCAGGCTGGCCTCTCAGATGTCTGGATTACACTGTAGCTATGGAAACAGGTGTTAAAGTGCTATGAATTTCAAGTTACACTGATATTCTGCACATCACGTCTGTACTGATGACAGGTTATTTTACATGCTGACCAATACAGGAGCATCCATCTTGTTGATTTACAGGAGGCCATCAGGTAAGAGGGCCCCTGTGATTGACGTGAGGGGCCTTCTTGTGTCCTGTGCTCCCTCCATATCCTCACATGTATGGGCTAAAGCTTGTAGAAACCAGTAGGTACCTGCTGTCACCAAGCAATGAATGGTGAGTGCCTGAAGTCAATTAGCAAAGGCGTTTCCAGCTCAGTCATTATTTTATTGTTTTCCTTCTTAAAGGGAGCCAGTTTGTATTTCACCCCCACAGAGGTGTTGAGGCTTTCCAATCCTCTCGTTGAGCTTGCAGGAGGCAGGGTAAATAGTGTCAGAAAATGTGAATGGTTGGAGTGAGGGATGGGAGACCAGGTTGAAAAAAAATGTCTGTGGTGAGACAGAAAATCACCTAATGCAACCAGCGATCACCTCATTGCCTGTCTACATGCCTGCTGCAGTAGCAGCAAAATGAGAGAATAGGCTGAGAGTGACTGCAGTTCTTGTAATCCTGGAAGGAATTCAGCTCACAATAGCAGTTCATTGTGTTACCACTTTCCCTAAGCACAAACCATGAAGTCAAAATTATAGCTTCTGTGATTCAAGCCAAATACCTGCTAAAGTCACAAGTTTTCTAAGAAAAACACACCGCCTCCCCCAGTCCTGATCTCTCTGCTGTTGTTTCAATACACTCCATGTTGTTACTTACCTTTTCAGTAGTCATGTTTTATGGGAGAGATTCTTACTGTTTGTCTGTGTGGACTTTCCACAATTAGCTCAACACCTGCTTCCTCCTTTGTACTATAGTCAGTCCAATCCCCTCTGAACCTGCCTCCTCTAAAGGGCCTTCTCTTCTTCGCATCTCTTATTCATAACAACACAAATGGTGACAAAGTGAGATTTGGTGTCAGATTGTATCCTTCCTTCTCAAGGATTTGTATATTGAAAAGTTTTTTCTCTTAGAAGAACCATAAAACCTCTTTAAAACAAAGATTATTTTCTAAATTACAATCAAAAAATGATCACCCTGGAAGGCTTAAGAAATTTGTCAATTTTGCTACATAATTATTACGTTCTGCTTGTACCAAAATATGTAAACTATATTACCAGTGATTATTGAGCTGCGTATTGAATTCCCCTAGGCAGAGAAACAAACAAAACATAATTGCCTGACGAGCTGTACGACATTTTATATTGTCCAAAATTTCATATTACTTTTCAGGAAGCTGTATCTGGAACAGTTCGGTAGTGTATTTTTCATAAACAAAAATATAAATAATGTAGACGTAGTTTTTTGCAAGTTGGTTGTCTCTTCACCAGAACTTAGCATAGTTTAACTATTATCTGAAAATTCTTCCAACTGTTAGTGATCTTGAATTGATTTCAGGGTAGTAAGATCACACCAATAGAAAATTCAGGTGTCATTTAGTCCTTTGAATAAAATGTTTTATTAATGAAAATCAGAAATACATGCATCTACGATTTTGAAATATGTGTGCAGAGAAGTTGAGGTGAAGATGTTTTTAAACAGAGCATCCACTTTAGTATAACAGAAATAGTATGCAGGATTTGATTACTGCATTAGCTAAAAATGAGCTACCAAAGCGCAAGTTTTGAGTAGTCACAGCATTGTCTGGTGACATCTGTGAACCTGCTAAGCTAATGATACTGGTTTTTTTCTGAGCTATTTGGATTTTAAAAAGCACTATGCACATGACACAGTGGGGTCTGTTTCGACTGATCACAGCAGGAACAAGTATTTAAAGGCCAGCTCAGTTCCAAGACTCTTTTCCCTATCCAAGGTTTTAAGAGCTGATGTTTCAAAAGATTTCTCTATATAGACAAAAGATCTTAGATCCACTGCCTCTATGGCAACTGAAGTCTTAAAAAGCACCTCATTTTTTCTAAACATAATCTATCTAAATGGCACTTTTTGCATTATTGTATCAAATCAGGCCCTTCCCTGAAGAAAACCTGATTCTGTGCCATCCGGTCAAAATAACTGTACCACATGACACAAGGTTTGCTCCAATAATTCCCCATTAATAAGCCTGCATTGGTTTTAGGCACAGGTCCCAGAGGCTAATGAATGGATCATTAAATCTACTGTGCAATCAATCCCCAGAGTATGCTCGTTCTTTGCCACATCACTTGTTTGAGGAAGCATTCTGCTTAATAGCAAAGGCAGAAATGATAAGCTCAGGAACAGATGATCTAAACAAATAATTTCCCTTTTAAAAATCCTTTCTGCAAAGATTTGCCAACAAGATGAGGAGAGTGAGGAAAAAAAAAAAATAAAACAGGGAAAACTGATTTTGAAAGCTATATCATAAACAGGTTTAAGTTTTTTTTTGAAAAGCAGTTATTTGATCTCCCTCAAACACTCACACTCATTCTCTGAAGGAAACTAGAGAGGCCCGTCTGGGTTGTGAGACATCTAATACACACATGAAGTGTTAAGTATCACTGGCTCCTGCACAGAAAATGTCATCGTTCCCACCTCCCAGTTGGCATCTTTAAATAGCTCACTTTATTTATGGTGTACATAGTGTTAATGTCCTTCAGTTGCTCTATTTTCAAGGATGGAAAAGCAGTTGCTAAGCATTTCTAAATGACAGCCCCAGGGTTCATTAAAAATATGGCAAACATTTGCTAAGCTCATTAAGTGCAATTTTTGTGTGTGTGTGTATCAGATTCCTCCTCTGCATGCTATGCGTGACCAAACATCTATTAACCCTAATCCCATTGATGAGTCTGATACATTCAAACCAGCAATTAGACAAAACAAAAGGGATATTTATTGAGAGACTCACAAATGGGCTTTCATATTGGTCTAAGCTGTTGCAAAATGACAGTTTAATTCCCTTCTGTTAATCCCCACCTACTAGAGTACAGCCTTTGTTTGATTATAGGTTGTCAGATTTAGGCATTCTGATTGAATCAAAATTTGAAATAAACTAGAAATACATAATAATTACACTGGCAAGGCACTGCAGCCTATGATATAAGCAGAGTAAATGCAACACACATTAAAAAAAAAAATGAAAGAGAAAGGATTTCAGAAATCAAATACTTTAAAGTATGTATTTTCTCCATTTAAATAAAGAAAATCTCTTCTGTTTTCCTGTGATATACCTTTTGATACCATTACCTATAACCACTTTTGATGGAGTCACAGTTTTCTCTACAGCCACAGAGAAAAGGCTTTCATTTCATTCCCTTTTCCCAAACGGAATGGCCTTTTTAGCTCAGATCCATGCCCTTCTCATACAACTTTTCAGCCACTGAAGCACAGACATTAGCATAAGTTCTGCAAGATTTTTAGTATAAACTGCCAAGAAGATATTCTTGAGTATGTTGTATGAAAAAAAAACCTCAAATACATTTGCTGAGAAAACAGCTGCCTGTTTAATTAACAGTGCTTGTAATAGCATTGAAAGTCTGTAACATTTAAGAACGTTAGAACTGGTGCTGATCTGTAAAGCATGAGCTGGGATGAGTCAAAAAGGAAGGAACATTATTTATTCTCCAATCCACAAAAGTTATGTTAAATCTTTGTTAATGAAATGTTAAGTAATCACAGCAATGCAAGTGAAAAAACCTGCACATTAAATAGTAGAACGTAAATGTGTAGGTCACTCTAAAAGTAATGTCTCCTATTTATTTTCATGAAGACCACAACAGATACACAGAGCACAATAACAATGTCTTATAGAACAAGTTCTCAGCTACAAAATTGTTTTTTCAACATATTCAGCACCACTAGCTGTTCATTCTCACCAGACAAGACCTTGCACCAGCTGAAGTAATCCACAGTTGCTGCTGGTAAAACACACCACCCACTACCTTGTTTCTCATATCCACTGCTGGTCTCCATAAACATCCAGTGAACATTAATGAAATTCAAGGGGCGCCATTTTTTCTTCATGGAGGAATTCAGTGACACACTTTTGTGTGTCAGTAAATTAGTATTTGTCAGAGGTCATTGTGTCAGGCTGCCCTTCTGTTGCAATCTGTCACACAGCAGCAAAATGTAATGGAATATTGGTGGGAGTATTCAACACCTACTGCCATGTACCATGCCACCAACATCTGCCTCTGATACTGTGGGCCAACATAAAATAGGAGGCATTACTTTCGGATCAACCTTCATTGTGCATGTCTGTGCGGAAGAAAGCAAGAAAGATTTAATTCTGTAGTTTTTTCTTCACTTCCATCAAGAAGGGGCTTTGCTTTCTACTGAGGGGATTTTCTTTGGCAGTAAAAATATTATGTCTGAATGCTATACCTGCATAAAGATCATTGGCAACATGAAGTCATTCTAAATAGTTTCAGTTTCACTAGGAATCCCACTTCTTACTAAGCAAAGGATTCAGAAACTGATTACAGACAACTTTCAGAGGGAAATTCACACATTCAGTTAAGATTTTTAATGAGAGCAAAATATTACATAACCCATATTTGTATTCATTTATTAAAATAATGAAGCTGTTTTACATGAAAATTTTCTAAGAATTGTTTCTGTAAATGTTCCCCAATTAGCTAGTTTCTACAGAGACTTTTGAAATTCTCATTGGCATTAATGCAATATAAACTGCTCTTCCTCAGCATCTCAGTAACTGTTACTTTTCCTGAAATACTCCTGAAAAGAACCTCAGAGAAAAAAAATCCATTTCACCAGTTTGCTAAGATTCATGAAATATTCTGAACATGTCAAACGTTAGTTACCTGATGGAGTTAAGAGATTAACTTCTTTTTCTCCTTTCCAAAAAAACTTTACACATTTTAGAGAGGAAACATGAAAAATAAACAAAAATAATAACAAAAGGGTAGGAGGAAAAGAGAAGCTTCTTTTAAGAATGCAGGTATACACAGTGAATTCAAAGATAAAACTAGTAGCATTTCAAGAGCTAAGCTACAAATGGAAATTCACCTATATGTATGGTAAAACTAAAACATTGAGACAGGTGTCATCCAAGAAATGCTAAGCTTTAAACCCAAACATTGAAAATAGCATCTTTCTGAAATCATAAGTATGGAAATAATACATTAGAAAGAAGGAAAAGTAATAGGATTTATTTGCAATGCTTTAACACTAGAGGTGCGGCAGAAACAAAATATCTACATTAAAAGAAATGGTGACCTCTGCCACCAGTGCATCCAACCTCTAAGCTCTTCAGGCCCAGATGGTTAGACAGGGCTTTCATATTTTCCACAGGCTTACTGAAAATGGTGCTAAAGTATCTTTCAGCTCACAGAGCACTAATTTAAATGCACATCAAATTACAGTGGAACACTGGGTTTCTAGATCTCAAAATGCTGATATTTGCTCCAAAATAAAACAGAACAAAATGGTCCACAAAGGTCTCATTCATGTTAAAGTGGCTTCTGCTCAAACCACAAGAGTCTTGTTACTTAATGAGAAACACAGAGGGACCCATACAAGCAATAAACTTACACTACACCAGTGTGTGTTGGCATTACATATGCAAATATTAATCTGAATGTTCTAGAAGCCTTGGCTAATCCAGTCAAAGTTTGGAGTTGAATAGACTAATGCAAAATAGAGTGGAGTAGAGTAGAGTAGAGTAGAGTAGAGTAGAGTAGAGTAGAGTAGAGTAGAGTAGAGTAGAGTAGAGTGGAGTAGTGTAAAATATGATATGATAGGGTAGGATAGGCTAGAATGGGATGGGGTGGGATGCTAAAATGAGATAAAATATCAGAAATAATTGTGAACGTAGTTACTGCTCAGGAACAGATAAAACATATGCGCCTTCTAGAACTGATGTCTCAGGTTGAATTTTTTTCACAAAAGTGTGCAATGGAAGAGTTACTCATTAACATCCAGTCCCTCTTATTGCTAATAGGATTTGTGCACCCTGCTTTGAAAATGTAGTCCTTTAGGCTGCAATACAGTTAGCATACTGAGTAGCTTCTACAAACGACCAGGAAGACTGAATATGCAGTTAAATAGTAGTGTTTTCTGAATCAGTAAGAATTGCTTGAAAAATAAACACTTGAGCTTAATGTATTATGGTCATGCAAAAGTGGCCCTCTTCCTAAGTGTCATTATGAAAGCCGCCCTGACCTCTTATCTCTGTGTGGATAAGTGTCTTTCAAATAAGGGAAAATCTGCTATCTAACTATCCTCTAGAGCAGAACAATAACAAAAATTGCATCATTTGACTAAATTCAGGTCTGTATTATTAAGCATATTGAAGCCATATGTGGACTTCAATTAACCAAGATCCACAGTACTGCTTCAAAAGGAACAGAATATTCTGTCTATAAGCTCACTGGGAAAAAAAAAAAAAAAAAAAAAGCAAAAAAAAAAAAGCCCACTGTCTGAAATTTGTATAGTCATTGGACTGTTAATATAACATTCATATCTATCCAAGAGAGCCAACTGACATGCAAGAAACAATAAAATAAATCACTTAACAAAGGTGGTTAAAACAAGACCAAAAAAAGGTATCTAGAGACAAAAACTTCTGGATTCAATTCAGTAGACAATAGTTTCCTTATGAAATTGATAAGAGAGTAGTTTTCTGCTCTAAACTAACCAACCAGAGCACACCCTAGATAAGCATGAATTCTTTGAGGGAGAAATGAGAGTGGGGAATCAAACATTTTATTTCCTCAAGAGTTACTCAAAACATTCTAATTGTACAGTGTGAACAAGCAGCTTTCTTCGATTTGTAGACAGAGAAAAAGAGAGGAGATGATCAGGCATTAAATTTTATCTGTTTCACATGCAGGTCGGCATCCAGGAAAAATTTCTTTAGCAGAAACTTTTATTGAAGAGAAACATTATCCTCACTTGACTAAAAATTTAGTCAAATGGAGTCACACAATTACAGAATCACAGAAGGGTTAAGATTGGAAGGGACCTCTGGTCAAGACATTTCTAAAGAAGGGACAACCAAAGCAGGGTGCTCAGGCACCTATCCACCTCTCTGGCCAGTCTCTCTGGGCAAGTTGTGCTGATGTGCATCAGCACAGCAAATAAGTATTTCCTATTATTTAGACAAACCTTTCTACATTTCAGTTTTTGCTCATTATATCTTGTCACCATACTGGACATCATTAAAAAGAAACAGGCTTGTTGCCAAATCGCATCCCTTTAGATACTTACACATTTGGATGCAATCTCCCTGAGCCTCTTCTCCTCTAGGCTGAACAGCCCCCGCTCTCTGAGCCTCCCCTCATGAAAGAAGTGATCCGCCCTTTCACCATCTTGACAACCCTCCCCTGGATACTTTTTAGGACATCTAGTCCTGTACTGGGAGCCTACAACTGGATACAGTGCTCCAACAGATTCACCAACGCTGAGCAGAGAGGAATGATCACCTCCTGACGTGCTAGCAGTATTCTACCTAATGTGATCTTGAATAAAATTAGCCTTCTTAGCAGCAAGCACACATTGCTTGCTCGTATTCATCTTGGTGTACAGCATGACCCCTTGATCTTTTTCTGCAGAGACCCAACAAAATAAGGAGTCACAGCAGATGAAGACATCTTTGGAATAGCTCTAAGATCCACAAGTAAGATCAGTTATTATTTGGAATTATTGCAGTTTCCTGTAGGAACAAAGAAAGCACGTCTTTTTCTTTTTTACCGGCATAAAATTTACAGTACACATAACCCTGAGAAGGACTGGGTTTTCAGCCAGTAGCTGATGATACCAAGATCTGACCAAGTCTTTGTGATGGCTGAGAAGGCAAAGTATTTCACCTCATATAAAGGTTTTTTTCTCCATGTTCTTACAAATCGGCCACAACAGGGAAGATTACTGACTAGGCTCGGCAGCACTCAACTACCTGAAGCACCCACGAGCCAAAAGATTTATGTGCTGGAGTGTACCTTGCATGAAGCTTTCCTTTCAGATCAGTGGGATTTCACAGGCATTGTAATATATTTACTGAACTGAAGCCAAAGTTAATTATAGTAAAATTTATACTGAAAATGCTGTCTTCTTTTTCTGAGTAATAGTGAAAAAATAGGTTCATGATGATTTTTTTTATTATTTTTTAATTTACTTTATTTTATATTTTTATGAAAGAATTCCAGAATCTAAAGCCTTTCTTGATTTAGGTGCCAAAAGCTTAGGATTTCACTGCTTGAGCTTTAGTAGCACAGATTTCCATCCTTATTTATACTTTTCAGAAAAGAGATCCCACAGAGAGTCATTCATGCTTGATTTATTTTTTAGAACAAAAAAAAGCATTCTTGCTCATCCAATACAATCCTTCTGCATAAACAGAAACAAAAGGTTTGTTGGTCTCAAACCTTCCTCCAATACCAAATTTTAAATTATTGGAAGAATCTGCAATAGGCTTTAGTGATTTCTTTTTCCTTTTTTGTTTTTCACTTCTGCTACTGGGTGAGATACTCCAAGGCAGAGTAGTAATCTATTATCTCTATTGTGCTTACATTTTTTTAAATGACTGTCCAGCCATAATAGCTTCATTACTTCTTTAACTTCATAAACACATATTTATAAAAGGAGTGTTGGAAAATGTAATAAATATTTATTAACAGGAATACACTGATAGTACAACATCTGGCTTTGGTTGAATGTCTAAAAACATAAGAATAATAAATACTAATATGGGTGAGAAGTAGCTATTTTTCTGGTCTTGTGAGATTTTTATACATTTGTATAAATTATGTAGGCAGTCAATAATGTTATGACAATGCAGTTTTCTACATTTACAGTATGAAAACAACTTACTTTTTTCAAAATTATCAAAGAGATACCAAGAAAGAAAGAAAAAAGTAGTTTAAGAAAGAAAGTAAACTTAAATCTAGACTCACTCAATTTTATTTATTTCTTCAACTCTGATGTTGGGACACACTGCTCAACAATGCAAATGCTGTGGGTAAAAGCCCCTGGAACATAAAACTCACCTTCCTGGAGAAAAACTTTCCTTCCCTTACTGCTTGCTTTTAAATATTGAAAAATACTTTATACTGTGTTTTAAGATACATGTGTAAGTATCAACTTTTATCATATAAGTACCAAGCTAGAGTACAATTTCTTCTGAAATGTTCCTAACAATTCCTTCAGAGCTAGCAAATCCTTACACTTCTCCTCAACAAACTCCTGCAGTCTTCATTCAGAGCTTCTGTAGTCCTTATTAAGAGAAACTCCCATTGAAAGCAATTTCCATTTTGTATGTAAAAGACATTGTTGTACTGGAGTTAAGACAGAAAGGAAGCAGCTTGTACCTCCACTCTGAGACTACTAGACAGGAACTTCACCCTTAGTTTAATCTCCTGCTCTGGTCTGCATGATACTGGAAAGAGGTTGTGGAAGGAGTTTCTGTGCCAGAACTCCACATGGTGTCTCAGACTAACTGGAATCTTGAGGTTCAAGAATTTGTGTCTGCATTCTTCTTTTTAGTGCTCAAGTTTGTTTTGCAATTTTTTAAAGCCCAATTAAATTTGAAGTATTCCAAGATCAGATGTAATTTATTACTGCACAGATGACAGGCTAGTCTGAAAGAAGAATTATTTGTTAATTAATAGAAATTGCACAGGAGAAGTATTTTAAATACTGTGCAGAATTGTGAGGAAACATCTACATCCTGACTCATGTATGTGTGATTGAACAGTGGAAAAGAGCATAATCAGACCAGAACTTCTGTAGTGCAAATCCCATTAAGACAACTGATAGAACTGTCCATAAGGGACGTTTGGGCTGGCTAGTTTTTGCCAAGTGAGAGAAGGCTTCAGAAATACTCCTGAAGGAGCACTGGAGCAAAATCCCAATACCTGGGACTCAATGAAGTGATTTTGGTGGTTCCTGCAAAACGTTATATTTCACAATTAGCTGTGCTGTGTTCCTGGCTGGCATTATTCTTGCCAAATGCTCTTTTCCTCTTCCAAAAAAAAAAAAATTGGGGGGGGGTTACTTTTATAGCTTAGTTCCCATAAAGGGACCCATAAAGGGTTTCTTCATGCCTGCTTCCACTTTGTTACATGACTGGAAACTATGATTCACATACACATGGACAGATGTGATATGCATCGGTAATCCTTTAGCAAACAGCATACCCAGTAATATTAATAATTACAGTATTTACAGTGTTTGGAATATGTATTTTTAAAACAGATAATTACTCAGAGAAATCAGTTTTCAAGGAATAAGAAAATTCCCAGTGAAAAAGAAACAGATGGAAAAATCACACATATAAAAATGGATTTTCAGCAGCAACAAATGATAAAATACAGTAGTATGTCAATTTTTTTTCTGTGGATTAAAATTTAATGATTATTTAATTTGAAGCATTTTAATCAATGCAGGTGAGGAAAATATGCATTGAGTGTTAGAATGGTTTCCTATAAAATGTAGATGTTGGTATCATCCTTTTCAATACAAAATTTTAGAATCATAGTTTTCAATAACAGCCATATACTAAGAAGAAATTCTCTAACTCTACAAAGGTAGTAAACATGCATATTCCATCTCTCTGACAAATTATCACCATGAGTCAGTATAGATACAAATTACAATCACATCTAATGATGGCAACTTTTCACCTTGTCTGTAAGCATCACTGACCCTGTTGTATGTGATACTGTCTGTTTCTCACAAATTTGAGAATTTTGAGATTTTGAGGATTTTCGATTTTGAGGAATTCATTCCTTAAGTTATAAAGAAAGCACATAAATGTGATTTCAGGCGGATCTAAAACTTGTTATGTCTAATAGCCAAAAATTTGAAACATGGAATAGATAAGTACAGGTTTGTCATCATGTCTTAGGTTGTTTGTTTTTACAGTGAAAAATGTTATACATAATTATTTACTTGAGGTTACACTGAATTAACCAACTGCATTTTAAGTAAACAAATAAATATTGCAACTTCTGTTCATCATGGTTTAATGATTCCTGTTATTGGCATTCCTCATCATTACACCATATTGTGCACTGGGTGTGAAAGAGTTGATACTCCAGTTCTGTGGACTGTCACTATTTCTGGGTACCTGGTCCTCAGAAGAGAAGAAAAACTACATATCCCAGAAGACTTTCACTGATTCATTTCCATTTTCCATCTATAAGGAAAGACGAAACTCCTCGGGACTCACAAGACTGTCCCATCTTTTACTGCTCATCTCTGTGGTGTGTGCCCCCCTAGCCATCTCAATTTCAGCATTAGAATAAGACCTTCAGACTTGGACACTCTCTGTTATTTAATTTACTAGTTTCAATTCCAATTATATTGTATTATATTATGTTTTTTCTCGTTCTGCTATCATATTTAGTAAACTAATTTTCCCCCTTAGCTAACTGCTGCTGTTTTGTTTTTAGGCCCATCTCCCTACCTTTTTCATTTGCCCTCTTCCCCCACTCCCAGGTCTTGGGTCCATGAGGCCCCACACCCTGTTAGTCATGGAACCTGACCAAAAACCATGACACTTCTATAAATCTAACTTTTAGTACTGGGGGTTTCCCTTATCTTCTTACAGTGATCATTTTTCACAGAAATCACAAGACTTCTCTGCTGGCTGATGTCTTATTTGCTTAGTTACCACAAATCTTCCTAGAGCCTTTCTGCTCCAGAGAGCCCACCTGGGAAGCATGGCCTCAGGGCGTGTGCTCTAGATGTTTTACTCCTGTAAAAGATGGAAGTTCTGTCACCTTCAAATTAGCAACCTTCTGACAACATCATCAAAATAAAGGTAATCATTTTGTTTCAGCAGGATTTTTCTAGTGGCAATGCATGGGCTTTCATGAACAATAAAGACATGAAGTCAAAGTGAAGTTCACTCAGCTTACAAGAATAAAGTATCTTACAGTTTAACAATGGTTTTCTTATTTTTAGATGCCTGAAAGCTCTACTTTCTGCAAAGCTGCACTTGGGTGATATCTCCCATGTGCAGGGAAGACAGAACTGTGACCACAAAAAGGGTTACAGCAGGAAAAGCTGTAAAAACATCTCTTGAGATGGTTCCTTCTAGAAGGGCACCTCTTGACCAGAGCTTAAAGTCCAGTCTCCAGGACTTCACAGCAACAAGGGCTCTTATTCATCCCCATGGAAATTCTGACTGATAGAAGAGTGGCAGAGAGATCAAGGTTCAGAGCAGTTAAAAATCTGCTCTCTCACACATTTTTTACCTTTTTTCTTACAAATATTCTTGATTCCATTCAGCTTGCTTTTTTGTTTTTTGTTTTTTTTCCCTCTAACAAATATCCAGGCATATGCATTCAAAAAAAATAAATAAATAAAAAAAAAGAAAAGAAGTGAGGAACATATGTGTTTAGATTGAAATGAGATGAGAATAAAGCAGAAATATGTAAAGTAGCAGTTACTGTAAGATCTACTTCATTATGTTTGCCAACTTCTGAAGTCTGGGAGAGCTTCCCATTTCTGTGCTCACTGGATATTCTCCAAATAAGCAATTTCAGCACATATTTATTAGAGAGTAGCAAGTCATCCAACAAATGGAAGGATGGTACTAAGTCAGAGCATTGTATGTATGATAATTCTACAAAAAATAATGTTTCTCCAGTCTCCATGTTTCCAAGTATGTCCTGCACTTCAAGTCATCTGTTACCCTCCAAACGGGAGAGATGTTTGCACGTTAAGAAAGGGAGAGTAAGGGGTGGAAATTGAGGAAAATCAATTGTAAAAACTATTTCTATGAACCAGGTATTCTTTCTCTTTGCTTCTCTCTCCTGATGCCATTGAGGAGTTTGTTTGTGGGTCTGTGCACAGGGAGGAGAGCAGCTGCTGCCATGGAGTGGGAGCAACTGTGGACATTTTCGGGGGCAAAACACCTGGGTACAAAACACCTGCTCCCATAATGTATGTGGCAGCTGTCAATTGTTAGGGAATGAGACAGATCATGTATCAAGAGATAAGGAGCACCTATACCAATCTGAGAGGGCTATACCTTCCAAGGAAGCAAGCAAGTGCAATGTCTGCATCTTCTCAGTGGTCCTGGAGTGAAGGGAGGCAAAACTGACATTCTGGGAGCCCTCCGATTTTCTTCTGGGTCATATTATGTACACCAGTTCTATTGGACGCACCTCCTTCTTGTGTCCATTTATCCTTTTCTGAATATAAAGATTTAGCTAGAATTTAAATGGATTAAGAAAAATTGAATTTTTACTGAATTTTGCTCTAAGCTCAAGTGACTTCTGCAAGGAAAAAAAATAAGGAGAGAGAGGAGAGAGGAAAACTGTGTTAGATCACTGTTATTACATTTTGTAAGCAAAACAGTTCAATTCTTTAAGTATGAAAACAGATTTCAAAGTTAGATTAGACTTATTTTTTAAGAGGTGTTATAAATCCAGAAAAACAATGACATGTTTTATTTCAGATTAAACAAAATATTTCCATCCAGTGATTGAATTTGTCTTTGGGCTCATTTGTTTAGTTTCAGTTCATTCTACCTCCCAAATAAGTAAGTAACTGAATTTGCATAGAACTTGAATTCACCATGACCATTCGGGTTAAGAAAGTAGTGCTTGGCAACTTTCTTGAAGAGCACTTCTGTTGAATTCACACAAATTCACAGGAAAGGCTTGTACATGATTTAGATAAGAAAAAATATATCATTTTAAATAATAATAAAAGAGTTTGTCATTGCCATAATGGTCTAAACAGAAAGATATGAAATGCTTTATAGTGTTGGTAACAGAAGAGTGGGTACAGCTCTCTTTCCTGCTGGCTCTATGGTCCCATCTCAAGGACTACAACATATTGAGTAGCCCTCTGAGTCCTCACTGGGTTCAGGATCCAGGGTGATTCACGTGAGTGAGAAACAGAAAGCTGCCCATGTTTATGTCCCCCCAGGCTCTAACACTGAGCCCATCACACTTTGGGGCTGGGAGTCCTTGGTACTAGGAGCCCCCTACCACAATCCTCTCAGTGCAATTTTATGTTCAGGAATAAATCTCATCTTTATTAATGGGAAAATTAACAGGAGAGACAATCTAATTTCAGACCTAATTAAAACAAAACTAGGTGTGTTAAACAAGGTGTATAAATGCTATGGGAAACTTTTCTTTTGCCAGCAGTCATGACTGCAGTCAAAATAATCCAATTTGCTTGTGAAAAACTGCATCCCACAGATTTCCCATTTCAGAAGGTAACCTGCTCTTCTAAGCCTCACCTTAATTTCTGTTGCATTAGTTTTACAACAGTGCAAGTGGCCTTTGAAAGAGTTGCTTCTCTCATAGACTTATTTTAATAACAGGATCTGATTAAGTAAATGCAATCAGACAAATACAGTTCTTTTCTCATTGGCTCAGATAGAAGTTCATGGTATAAAGTAATCCAAGAAAAATCAGACTCACCACCTCTGCTTGCATTGTGGCGCAAAGCATGTCTGATTATGCTGAAAGAGCTTGTAGATTTGGTGGGAAATGCTAGATCGCAAACAGAATATTATTTATAAGCATGACATGTAATTTATTGCACTTTCCCTTATTTCACCTACATCTATTGTCAGCTTTTTTCTCCCTTTTCATCCTGGTTGCAATAAGGAATAAAGATGTGATAAAAGTCAAAAGGTTGAATTTTAAAGTTACAGTCTTATGCAGATGTGCTCATTTGTTAAATCTTAGCATTTAACCATGGGCCATGACTGGAATTTATTAACTCACTAAAAATGATAGTATTAGGTCCTCAGCCATTGTGTAGTGACTCCTTGTTTAATTATCCGTGTCTAAAGAGTTAAATGGTGGCTTTTGCTGATTTGTGATTCTTCCAGCTTTCTGCTAGTGTGCAGTGTACTATGTATTAACAACACAGGTCATTGAGTACCCACTGAAAGCTCACTCTGAAAATACCTGAAGGACACACTGAACTCTTCAGAAATCTGTGTCACAATACTTCATGTGTTAACAGAATATGTGGCACAGTAAAGCATAGCAAAGGATCAGCCCAGGGTGGACATCAAAGTGCATTGTCTTGCCAGTGAATGCTAGAGTGAAGCACTGTAATTTTATTCCAATTATACTCTTAGTGCCATGATGTCACAGCATAAATTTGTACTTTTGCATGCAGCTCATGCTGGTGTGATGACAGCTCTTAAAATATTGAGTGATTGTGGGCCCGTCAGCATAAAATTATTCTAAGATGGTGCCTTTATTAGTGCTTCAATAAATGCCATTCTTCTTGTGTTCCAAGGTGGCATTTGCAAATGAGCTAATTTCTCAGCAGTAAAATAATTGTGTTGCATTTATTTTGCAAGGTGGGGGTGGAGGGGGGCAGAAGAAAAATGCTGTTATATAAAAAGGGTTCTTTTGCCATCAAAACTGCGTTCTCTGCAAGTTTAAAAAAGAACACATTAACTAAATGACTGTACAATTATTTAAATGAGCTTGGTGCTCTATAAAGCCATAGAGGGATATAAACACTTTTTCAAGCCATAGAACAAAAGATGTGACAGCCATCTCACAAGAAACATTTCCTGAATGTCAAGCACAAACTATGTTTGCTGATTGATGGCAGATATTTTGGGGTTCAAAGTGTATCTCTTTCAACAAACTAAATCCAAACCAGATGTCTGTTCACAGGACCGCTTCATAGGACCAAACAAATGAGAAGACAAGTGGAGAAACAGGTTCTAACTGTACCTGTTGACTTTTACTGATTGCAATCTTGAAAATAGACTGAAGGATTCAGAGAAAATGATAAGTAAATTGAATGGTGAAATTGAAATGGTTCTGACTTAAAAGGATAGACCCATACTGACTGTTTCCTTGATGTGTACATGGAACAACTCATTTGAGAATATTTTCTGACAAAATACACTTCTTATTGAATGGGTAGATACTTAGTCTTAAAAAATGATTTCCCATATTCCATTCTCAGTGCTCACAAATCTGAAATTAGTGCTGACACTAAAAATATGTAATTTTTTAAATAACAGTTTTTATAAAGATCTTACCAAATATGGTTTAAAATTAATTATTCTGTGGGCTAAGCTGATTTCAAAATCCTAAGTCCTTTTCCTTCCTCCATCCCAAGATGGCAAAAAAGAGTTACTAAACTTAGAATTTGTTCAGGCAACAAAATATTCTTTTAAATAAAAGTTAAAAGGATCTGAAAATCCTTCATTATAAATTCTGTTATTAGCATGTAAAAAAATAAGTATTTAACATTATTTGCTTAGTTTTACATTAGGTCTCAGTGCTTTTTAATCTGGAAATACTCAGAACACATCTGCAGTAAAATCACAATGAATGCAAATTCTACTAAATACATCTTAAAGAAAGAACATAATATAATCACTTTAAAGAAGAAAATGGAAGTTCAGCAAGAGAAAAAAAATCTCTAACAATGCCTAAGACGTGGTTTTTACATATAATATCAAATCCTGAATGAGGTTTGACTGAATCAAAGCCTGCAATGATGTTTTTTGCTATGTGAGAGCAGGTTATGCTTAAACACAGCCAATCATAAACTTAACAAGAGAAAATGAAAGCAAGTTGACAAAGTATACCTATTACATAACTCCAAAACTGCTGGAGGCATGTGTGGCAAACTATAGAAGTCTGCTAGTGTTTTTAAGTTCATTTCTGATAGCTATTTGCCTACTATATCTACAGCTAAACACCAGAATGAGTTATATCCAATTAATGTCTAGATAGTGTAAGTATAAAAGCAAACAGATCAGGAACTCATGTTACTGTTTGATTAAGCCGTGAGGCTTTGCTGTTAAACCCACAGTAACAGAACATGTTAATGACAACTATATAAAAAATTTCACTTTAAAATGAATGTTTCATAAGTAGCTGAAATATTCCTGCTCCTGGTAACAGTAATTCAAATGCCTACCTAGGATGCGATGATTGGCCATGAAGCAGTTTCCAGAAACTGTTGATCTGTGACTGACAGGTAAGTCTTGGCACTTAGTCTTGAAAGCCTTTCAGAATCTCAGCTACCAGCACCAAAATTATCAATAGAGACTGGTCTTTTCCATTAAATAATGAGTAAAAATACATATGTAACCATCAGTCATTCCAAGTAAATCCATCACTATTGCAATAACATTGATAATATTTCCTATACAGAAAGGGAAAACGTTGATTACAGTGTAAGTAACCACACTAGTAAAAATACAAAGCCACTCAGGAAATTTCTCCTGACAATCTGATGAAATAACAGGCAGGCTTGCCTCCAAATTTTTGATTTAGAGGCATCCTTGATTATTTTTGCTGTTTTGCCTCTACATTTAGTAAAATTTTACAGCTGGGCTTGTGTATGGGTGTTTTAGCATCTACACTGATTAAATATCTGGAAATATTGTAAAGTAAATTGTTTTCTTATTATACAGTGAAAAGATCATTGTAAGTATTATTCCCTTAACTAGCTAAGGAGGACCTAGAAATATGGGGACCTGGGAGATAGGAAGGAGCAAAGGAGAGACAGAACAGTTCTCAGGGGCACTACAGTTATATTAGAGACATTTCTGATCTTGTTATTCATATCCTTTCCTCGGAAAACTGCTTAAAAACAGTCAAGGGAGCTTTAAGGTCATCAAAGAAACATAGGGAGGGAGAGTTTCAATCAGTGGTTTATTGCAGATAGGGAGCAAGGGACAAAGAGAAAACAAATACGTGCACGACTGGCAAGACAGAAGTCTGGATTTACAAAATGACATATTTTGGCAAGGCCACAATCCAAAAGTTCAATGTAATGCAAACAATTTCATGTAAAGAAGTGATTAATAAATATTGATTGTTGTTTTAATTTTTTGTTTGTTAAAAATGAAAATTTTTCTTGAAGCTTGAAAGAAAATATGAAAAGATATTATTCAGGTAAAATATAATATATAATCAATCCTAAAAGAAAAGTTATATTTAACCTTCCTCATTCAAACATTTTATCCACAATTATTTTCTTCTCAAATATAATTTTGAAAAACCTTCTATAAACGATAAGTGAAATCTCTTGACCTTTTCAAAAGAAGATCAAAGCAATTAAAACTATTTGTATCAATTAATATACCTGTGTGAACCTATTTTTGTTCGAGTTGAATCCAAGGTTTTGGTAAAGTAATTTGTTCTGCTGAAATTTTACCCGGCTTTGATTCATAGAAAAATAAATTTTGGTTGAACAAACACAAGGAGGTGCACCCCCATGCTATCAGATTTAGATAATTATGATTATCAGAAAATACTTCTGTTTCACTAACAAATAATGCACACATTTATGACTTTGAAGTATTAAGATTCAAGTACAAGGCTTTCTGAAACTTGAGCTTAAGTGAATTTAGTCCAGTTTTGAAGGTATTCTGAAGTAGCTAGGGGCAACTATGGAATAGCATTCCTGATATAGCCACTTGCTATGACAGAAATCATGTTTTGAAATTTTGTTTTGGTTTGAAAATCTGAATTCTCTTGCTACCCAAGAGGAAGAGATGTTCTCATGTGAGAGAACTAAAATGGCCATGAAAGGCCACAGTGTTGAAATGGTGGCCCTTTGAGGACAGGACAGGCTATTTGGAAGCTTTCCTGAAGGAAAAGATTCTCTCTGATCTGTGATCTGAAGACTTCATAGACCAGAGATGCTGTCTTACTCCTTAACAACCCACTGGATTTCTCAATGGACTGATACTGCAAAAGGGCAGGCTATGCCCTGGTAGTAGGATTCTGAGAAGGCAGAGATGCTGAATGCTTTCTTTGCTTCTATCTTTTCTATGAAGATTGCCAGTTGGGAATCCTAGACCGTGGAGGGCAGAGACAGTCTGGGGAACGGAAGGCTTCCCCTTGGTCAAGCAGGATATAATTAGAGACCATTTAAACAAAATTAATTTGCACAAATTTATGGGTCTTTATGGGATCCACCCACTTGTACTGAGGGAGCTGATAGAGGTGATTTCAGAACCACTCTCTATCATCTTTGAGAGACCACGGAGAATGAGAGAATTGACTGAAGACAGGAGCAAAGGTAATTCTGGTCATCAAAAAGGGCAAAAAGACAATCCAGGAAACCACTGGCCAGTCAGGCTCACCTCCATCCCTTAAAAGGTGATGGAACAACTTGTTCTGAATGCCATATCTAAACAATTGCAAATGAAGAAAGTTATCAAGAGTAGTCAACATGGATTCACCAAGGAGAAGTCATGCTTGACCAACCTGGTAGCATTTTATGATGTCATCACTGGCTAGGTAGATGGGGGGAAAGAAGTGGATGTTCTGTATCTTGACACAGAGGATTTGACACCATCTCCTACAGCATCCTTGTAATGAAGCTTAAAAAATGCAGGACAAATGAGTGGACGGTGAAGTGGTTTGAGAAATGGCTAACTGGCAAAGCTTTGAAAGTTTACAGTCGGTGGCATACAGTCTGATTGGAGGCCTGTAACTAGCAGTTCCCCAGGTGTTGGTGCCAGGTTCAGTCTTGTTCAACAACTTTAATGACCTGAATGATGGGATAGAGTCCACCCTCATCAAGGTTACTCATGATACGAAGCTGGAAGAAATAGCTGACACACTAGCCTGTGTCAAAGCTGTACTGCCCACTTGACAGGACCTGGACAGGCTGGAGAGTTGGGCAGAGAGGAACCTGACAAGGTTCAACAAAAACAAATATGGGGTCCTCCACCTGGAGAGGAAGAACCACATGCATCAGTAGAGTTTAGAGGATGAGCTGCTGGAAAGGAGCTTTGCAGAAAAGAGCCCAGATGTCCTAGTGGACAACCATGAGACAGCAGTATCCCTTTGTGGCATAAAAGGCCTATGGTATTTAGGGGTGCATTAAAAAGAGCATGGCCAGCAGGTCAAGCGAGGTGATCTTCCTCCTCAACTCTGCCCTACTGAGTTCACATTTAGAATACTGTGCCCAGTTCAAAAAAGACCGGGATGTCCTAGAAGGAGTCCAGAGAGGGCAACAAGGATAAAGGGCCTGGAGCACATCCCTTATGAGGAAAGCCTGAGTAACCTGGGTCTGTTCAGCCTAGAGAAGTGAAGACCAGAAGGAGATATGATTAATCTTCATAAATATTTAAAGAAGTAATCAGATGAGGCCGGACTCTTTTCAGTGATGTATGGTGACAGTACATAGAGAAGTGGCCAAAAACTGGGATGTAGGAAGTTCCACAAAAATATGCAGATTAACTTCTTTACAGTGACAGTGTCAGAGCACTAGAACAAGCTACCCAAGAGAAATTGTGGACTCACTTTCCTTGGAGATATTCAAGAGCCTTTTGGACATCTATCTGTGTGACTTACTGTAGGGAACCTGCTTTATCAGGGGGTTGATTTTGATGATTTCTAAAAGTCCCTTGCAAACATGCGATTATGCAATTCTGTGATTCTCAGTCTACCATCACAGCAAAATTTAAGGACCATGACCTTCAAAGTCAAAACCACAAATGATCACTGAGAAAAAAAAAGGCCAAAAGGCCACTGAGATTAAAATATAGTTCAAATATGATTTCTCATATCCAGACTAAGTACTTTTGCCACCTGACTTATCATCTTAGTCATACAAGGTAAAGATGTTCTTCTGGCAAACAGAGTTAAACTAAAAATAATAATGATAACTTCCATAATAGACCATGCTATCTCTTTATAGCTTGTTTTTTAAAATGAATAATAATAAATAATTGGCAGCATAAGGTGATCCCTGTCAATTCAGTTTTTCAGTTCAGGCACTAAAATAGACAAAATGCGGACAACAACATGCAGAAGTGTAGTTGAAGAAGTGAGAATCAGCAGCAGACAGAGACAAACCTGGCTACAGATTCACCAGTGGGAGGGAGCCTTTAATCTGCTATCTCCAAATCCATTCCAGTCCAGTGTATGAAGCACTTTTCCTTTTCTAGCTATTAAATGCCCTTTTTCTTACTTTTCAAATTCCTCCTAGCACATACCGCTTTGTGCAGTTTTTGCTCCTTAATTCAAATCATGGATGATAATCCTTACACACTGCCTTTTCTGAACTGTTGTCCTGTGTTTTGCTGTGAATTTCTCATATCTCATTTTGACCATAAGCTTTTCAGATAAAGCATTCATCTTGTAAATTTATGGTGCTGCATGTGTGTTTAATGCTAATAATGTGCAGTGACAGGGCAGGGCAGATTCATAAGCAGTGCCCTGAAAAAGAGGCAGCTATTGAATTCATAATCTGGCACTTCATATTCACAAGAGAGGAAAAAGCTGTCATCTCAGAGTGGGGAAATCTGCTATAAAAGGAACAGTTTTTTCACTAATGGTTATCAAGAATTCATACTCTCCACTTCATTATCACTTCCACATAGTAGTGACTTTTTCCTAATGTTACTCATACCATAAAGCTTTAACTCTGTTTGATAAAGCTTAAGTCTGTTTGATCACCTCTATTTGTTAAAAAAAAGTTTTCCAAATAAAAAGGAAATTAGACTGCCGGCATTTGAACATAACAACCCACATATTCCTGCCCATCAAAATTCATAGTACAGGGATCAAAACAAGTTGGAATGTAAAGTGAGGTAGACAAGTACCTCAATGACACTTAAGAAAGAGCATCCGAGTCACAAAAGAAGGGAAAAAGGAAACAGTTATGTGTAAGCTGAATGAAAATGCTTAGGAGCAGTAGTGTTGAAAGCGAAATGGAAGACAGAAGGAAAGGATCTTGTAGAAAAACTAATATGTTTACAGAATTGTTGAGGGCCAAAATACAATTTTAGTTTAAGCTTCAGCCTTACAGTAAGCTGAGCACTTCTACAAGATAATTTTACTCATTTTTCAGAGGGAACAGAGTTCCAGGTTGCTTTATCTTCCATGGGAAATCCAAGAATTTACTTATAGTTAAAGGCGAACCTCACTGACTGTGCTCAGATGCTTCTTAAAAGCATTAGCTAGAGGTAGCATTAAAAATAAACTTTATAATTAATTTTCTGTTAGAAGAAAAAAAGTAGAAAAAAAAATGGATAGAATTTACAGGGGAGAACTGTGGCAGAGAGCATGAAAACTGGCCTGAAAATATACCCCCAGTTAATCAGGGTTTCTTGCTCCTGCACAAGCACTTCCAGGCTTGCTTACTGACTTCCAGAGGAAGCAGGTATGACAGTATTCACATCTACAACTTCCTCCAGTCTCCCCCTACTATGGCAGAATGCCATCCTCATGGTGCTCCAGAGGTAGACTGTGTGGGACACCTTCTTAAGCTGCACTTCCTTCAGCACAGCTCTCTAATTGCAGCACAGTAGGAATCTCAGGATGAAGTTTGCTGATGTACTAGCCTGTGGTAGTTGCATTGCCCACTGTCTGTGATACTATCTAGGATTATTTTTTAATTGATTTTCATTCCTTTACACTCTGCTAGTAGACTGTTTTCTGGAGTAATCGAGTTACAGACAACCAAAATTTCCATGCGATAACAGTTCTGTCCAACCCACATCTTGGAGGCTTCATGCAGCCCAGCAATCTCACCCTGCAGCCACAGCCTACACCACACCATCAAGCTAACAACAGCAACAACAACAAAAATAAATTATAGAAATAGATGAAAGAAATAAGATACAGTAGCAAAATTAAACTAAAACAGAGGATTGCTGAGATAAAGGAAATAAATTTTATATCACTCCCAAAATTTTCAAATTCTGTAGCATATCCCTTCAGCTTTATAAATTTTATTCTTCCTTTACATAATCACAGAATCATAGGGGTTGGAAGGGACCTCCAGAGATCATCGGGTCCAACCCCCAAGTTAATAATAATAATAAAAGTTTAAAACATAACTTATTTACTATTACCTTCCTGAAAGGTTGGTAAAAGTAGATTTCATTCTTGTCTCTGGCTTGGATGTCACAGTAATATACATTGAATATGTGTGTTAGGTCTCCATCTCTTAGAATATATTCTATATGCAATGTATAAAGTACATTGTTGCCCCAATGGTGTAACAGGATGTGAGAAGAATTTGGTTTCAGTGTATGTTATTTGAAAATTACATGTATTTCAAAAGACAGGCATCACAATTAAACTTTAAAGGAAGCAGTCATCCCACCTTATGAGTCAAATTCAGCATGATGTTACATGTCCCCAAAAGCATCTTTTTATATCCCGTGAAAACGTATTAGTAAAATCGAATCATAGAATCACAGAGTATTTAGGGTTGGATAAAATCTTAAAGATCAACCAGGTTCAACCCCCTTGCCATGGACAGCACTGCTAACCACTAGTTCAAGTTGCCCAGGGCCGCATCCAATCTTGCCTTAAACATTACCTGATAAACAGTCCTTTTCCAGCCTTCTTGTAGACTCCTTTAGGTACTGAAGGGCCACAGTGAGGTTTTCCCGGAGTCTTCACCAGGCTAAATAAGACCAGTTCCCTCAACTTGTCTTTGTAGCAGATATGTTACAGCTCTCTGATCAGCCTTGTAGACCTTCTCTGGACCCACTCTATTAGGTCCATGTCCATCTTCTGCTGGGTGTCCAAGACCTGAACTATGGAAATTCTCATCAACCAACAGCCCAAATCTTTCTCCTCTGCAGAGTTGTTCTCAGTCCATTCTTTGCCCACCCTGTATCTGTGCTTGAGATTGCCTGACCCAGATGCAGGACCTTGCAGAGAGTGATTTGTCTGAAGATATCTGCAGATGTTATGGCTGAGGACACATAAGCTTTGGCTTCGAAAATCTAATTCTAACACAGACACAACTGTATAAAGTACTATCTTGGGTTCTGCACTGTGCTAGTAACAAGTTTGCTCTTCTAGTTAGTATAACCCAAATGTATCACATGAAACATTTAGCTGTGCAGAATAAAAATAGCTAAAGAGTGAGGTAAGAAAGAATGAATCTGTTCAGTAGAACAGAAGTAATAAAAGACACTTACTTCAAAAGAAGCCATCAATCATTCCAAGGTTGAGAGCTTAGAGGGCCAATGAAATGCTTTGTGAGCAGGAAAAATACAGCAGGTAGTAGAGAGGCCATTGGACAAATCCCTGTTTGTAAGACGAGTTTCTGTAAAAGATGGAAAGCTTAAAGGCATGTTTTCAGCATGTTTAGGAGCTGCACCAGAATAAGTCTGCAGCACTGGCCAAGAGACGCTCGTGGCCTGAAGTGTAAATCAAGTAAAAGGCTTTTGACATTCTAACTCTCTTCATTTGAAGAATAAATGGAGATAAAAGGGCTGAGGTTTAGTATATGTGACAAGGATAGGCATTTTTACTGCTGAAAATTCCATATGAAACTTTTATGACCCTATTCACACTAAAGGACTTTTTTCAAGGCTGTGGGCAAGAAATTAAGCACAATGTTTCAGTTAACATCAGCAGCAACTGAGCAGCTGCTAGTAATTTCCAATTAGTTTTCAGTAAAAGTTCCTTCCACTGTAGCTGCTTCCATCTGCAGGAAACCACAGAGCAAAACTGTTCTTTTTAAACTGCAGTAGAGAAGGAAATTCTGTCTTGTTTTTCACTTTTCATGGAAGATACTCCTCTCAGAACATTAATAAAGGAGAAAAGGCTTCTTAGCTGTTTATTTTTCTGCTTAGATAAAGATTGTTACATAGTCTAGAAAATGCTGTTTCTGAAAGGCTTTCGAAGATAAAACATCCCAGTGTAGACGCAGTGAGATAGTCCTCTTAATAACATAAACTCAGGATGGAGGATGGGGCCACTCAGTTGAGGATGGGGTTCTCTGCTGCAGCTCACCACTAGACACAGTTTGTACCACTCCTTCCTTCTGACACTTCCACCCTCCGTAACTCTGCAGTTCCTAAGCATTTTACCTTAGGGAATAGCTTCTCCAGTCTCTTCTCTTTATGAAAAGGAGCCTTTAACCATAACATACCTTTTTTCCTCCACTTCAACCTCTTCCTCATGGAAATGTTTTCTGGCATTTTGTTTTAAATGCCATGATTGTGTAGATAGAAAAACATGATTGATCAGATGCCCTATGACTAAAATGACCAAGCAAAAGATCAATAATTTTGGACACCCAAATATTAAAAATCAAGATCTTCCTTGCAACAAAAATAGATAGCAGTTACTAATATTGTTCTGCCACTGAGAAACCCCTTATACATGTTGGAGGAATCCATCATACCCTTTCAAGCAAGTACAGATGTACAAGGCCATCTCTATACCATTAGAAAATGAACACATATGTAAACAGACTTTTTGTTGGAATCGTAGAATCATGGAACCATAGATTCACAGAATCTCTTGGGTTGGAATGGCTGGGGTTGGAAGGAACCTTGAAGACTATTTAGTTCCAACCCTTCTGTCATGGGCACTATTGTCACCCACTAGATCAGGCTGCCAGTGGCCCCATCCAACCTGGTCTTTAACCCCTCTAGGGATGAGGCATCCATAGCTTCCCTGGGTAACATATTCTAGTATCATACCACCTTCATTAATAAGAACTTTCTTCTTATACCCAATCTAATTCTCCCTTCTTTTAGGTTAAAATCATTGCCCCTTGTCCTACCACTCTTTCTCTATGTAAGAAGTTGGTTTCCTTCCTGCCTATAAGCTCCCTTTACATACTGGATGGCTAGAAGAAGGTCTTTCCAGAACCTTCTGTTCTCCAGACTGAACAAGCCCAGCTCCTCAACCTTTCTTTATAGGAGAGGTTCTCCAGCCCTTAGATCAGCCTTGTAGACCTACTATGGACTTGTGAATTATTCCCTTATAAACAATCTGTGGTTGATGGGAACTTAGTTAAAATATTTTAGCTGCAATTTTTGTACAATATTGTTTTATCCAGGCCGTTTGCTTTCTCTTTGTTTGGGTATTTTAGATATTGTTTATTTGTTGTTGTTAGTTTGTTAGTTTGTGAGTTTTGTTTTGTTTTATAGCTTTTTGTCTGAAAGAATCAGTTCAGAAACCAAACTGTAAAATTAAAATGTCTTTGAGGTCTTCTCAGTTCTCTTCTCTAGAAAAGACAAAAATAGTTTCCAGTGCTACATGGAGTAACGCCTGTAGTTAGCAATTGACCCAGTCAGATTTTCCTAGGCAAAATGAAAATGCATAATTATGGATATAATTTGCAAAATACTAAGAAGCAGATTAATACTTTTTCTTCTTTAAAAAATTGTAATTCTAATTTCATCAACATAATATCAGCAAATTTGCTGTATACAATTTTATCCAATCTTATCCAACCTCAACCTCTCTAATGCTCCCCTCTGCATTAGTGGGCACCAGATCCAGTAAGGTTTCACCTCAGGTTGATCCATCTAACACATAGACTAGAAAGTTATCCTCAACAGACTCCAGGAATCTCCTTGATTGTCTGCCACCTGCTTTGCCTCTGTCCCACCAGATATTTGGGTGGTTGATATCCCCCAGCTGGACAAGAGTCCATGAGTGCAACACTTGCTGGAAAAGAAAATTTGTGATGTTTTAAAATAAGCCATTTTACTTTGCATCCTCAGTAGACAAAGGCACATATACTCAGCCAGGTAGCAGGTAACAGTATAGAAGTAGCTTCCCAAAAGTAAGAAGACCAAGAAATCTCTTAACATACACTTCGTTGTTTATAGTTGTGTGGATGCCTGTGCCCTCATAGAAGAAAAAAAAAAAAGGGGGGGAGGAGGGGGGGGCATTATGCATAGAGTAGGATCTGATATCATGTATGTATAATTTTCCCTCTGATAATTTTTAATATTTGTTGTCTCATCTCCACATTTCTACCAGTATATATATTTAGCATAAGATACACATCCATGAGCTAATCATCACAATAAGATTGTACCATTGTAAGTCTCTAGGAATCAAGATGGCTTACAAAACTCATACTAACAGCTATTTGAAAGTAATGTTGAACTGAGCACTAAAATTTTCCCTGAAGCCCTGCCTGAATAATTCCTGTGTATCCCATAGGAAATGGCATCATATTTCTCACCTCATTAACATGATGCCATGGGAGTCTTTCCAACAGCAAAATGCTGGTTTACTAGTCTTATAGAGGAAGTAGACAGTATGATAAAGAGTATAATACTATACCAGTTTAAACTACTGCCATTTATCAGATACTGTCAACTTTTGCTTGAAGGCAAGGTTGCCATTCACAAGTGCTCTGCTGTTAGTGAACTTGCCCCAGTAAAAGTCTGCTGATGCAGCATATCAAAGATCTAGCCATGGATTCAAAAAGAAGGCTTCAGGTCTTCCCCACTGATCACAATGTCTTTCTGCTTCACCACGTGAAAGGGTCCTGCCTGCCTGCACAGTCTGCTCATCAGAAGTATGTGAACATCAGATTCAAACTATCCAGAAATTAAGTTTTCAGTGTGGCAGACTGGATTGCACCTGGAATTGTACTTACTTTTGAACTGAAACAGTGGAAGTCAAGCCTTGATGAAGCAAAGATCCTGTCCTGTAATTTCCCACCCACACCTATTTTATCCTGTTTGAGTGGAGGAGTTACTATTGAACTGTGTCATTTTCCACTATTATCAGCTTGTCACTGGAGTATTTCGCTAAACCTTCTTAATTGCTAAAATCTCACATTTCGATTCTTCATAAATACCGACAAAAATCAATTCATTGTCAGGCAACAGCTGCAACATTCACTACTACTGCTTCCCAGAAAAAAATATTTAATTCTGAAAAGTGTTATTAACTTCAGCCTTCAATTGGAATATTAATAATAAAAATTTTAATACACTTCCCTTTTTTTTCCTAGAAAACTTTAAGACAGGTTAACCTGTCAAGAGCAGTATCGCCACTGATCCAGCTGAGACAGAGAAAGAAGTCGTATATTCTCATTAATACCATAATTGGCATCTGGAATCTGTTCAGAAATTCTGATTTTGTAACAGAGGATTAGGGCTGAATTTGGAGTTCTTTGTGGTCTGTAGAGGCCTGTTAAATTCAAATATAAAAACTGTCAGTTATTCATTTCACAAAACGTCCTACCTTATATTAATCCAAGAAAACATGAACAAGTGCTTGAGGGGATGAAAATTCACAATATGTTTTGGTAGCTAGCCACTTACATTATCGTTCTTGGTCAGAGTCTCTCCCTGAGCTTCTAGAGTAAACTGGGAGGTATCAGGACTCAGTTCTTATCAGACTTTCAGCACCTAGAAAAAATTGTCACCCAGAAACCTCTAATATTTATGAATTATTAATGCTTGCATCCTTTATTTTTTCCTTTTTCCTTAGTTTTGCTTTTGTGTGTGTGTTCACCTGAGTAATTAAATAGAATGATAAAGAAAGGAGTAGATATGCTAACCAGAACCGAGGCTAACCTCTAAAGTTTGTTAAAGCTGTCGCTTTCAGTGAAATACTTTCATTTTTATTTTTCAGAACTGGCATACAAACCTTATTTGTACAACTGACGCCAGCAAGGCTGCCCCAGGAATTAGTTTTAAGATTTTTTTATGCAGAAAACAGGTTCAGGAAAAGTGTCAGTTTTACAATCCTCTTTTACAGTCCCTATCTCAGGAACATGTTCATATTCCTGTGCCAGTAGCTTTTCTGAGTTCTCATTACAGTCATTGTCATCCAAAAAGGAGTATAGGGTTTAGAATATCTCACACTGTCCCTCTGTAATGGCAGAACCTGAGGGAGGAGAAGGAGAGGGAGAGGGGTTGGGGAGGAGCTCGAGACTTGAGGTGCTGCACCAGCTCGTGTGTTGGAAGTGGAAGGAACATTTCCACAACTCAAACAGCAGACAAAAAATTAAAAGAGCTGCTCCGAAAGTAATGCCTCCTATTTTATGATGTTGATCCATGGCAGATGTTGGTGACATGGCAGTAGAAACTGAACCTTCCCACCAGTATCCCTTTACATTTTGTTGCCATGTTACAGATGGCAGCAGACAAGCAGTCTGACACAATGATGTCTAACATGGAAGTGAGTATGAAGCACAGGTGTGTCACTGAACTCCTCTGTGAGGAAAAAAATGGCACTTACCAACATTTATTGATGCATATTTCCAAAATAGTAGATCATGACCTATTCTGACATGACGATTTATTTTGTGGCAACTAAAAAGGATAGCATCATCTAGGATTTCTAGAGATACTTAGTTGTTACATTAATCTTGTTTTATATTTATGCTGAAGAAATATATATATATACTATATATATATAATTTCAATAACTCCCTCTAAAGAGTACTGTTTTTATAATAATTTTCTAAGCATTTCATTCTTGAGTCCAATTTTGTCTCTGAACTGTATTACTAATATTAAAAAAAATAATAATGGTAACTTGTGTTATGGTCTTTAACCCAAATTACTACTCTAGGCTGAAAAAAAATACGTAACTCTGAAATATATGACAATCTCCTACAGATTCTAAACTATCCAGAATACCCAGAAAAAAATCCTTCATGCCCCTGGTAGGCAAGAAGATGAGTATGGAACTGGGGAGAAAGACTAAAAATTATCACAGTACAACTTAGATTTGTTCACTGGTAGCGCAGTTAAAAATGAGTGCCATCATTTTTTTTTATCCTTATCAGTTCATAACAACAGAAGAAACAGATAACAATTCATAGTGTGGGAAAGTTGAGTAAAGACAGAAAGGTCACTTGACTAAGACTACACACTGGCCAGTTGCAAAGTCAGAAACATAGTAAAAAAACTTGATATGAAACTTTCCTACTGCAATTAAATTGAACGATTGGTCCAAACAGTTGGACAAGAAACATTTTTAAATATGTCCATCAGCTCTTTCCAGGGAAAAAATGTGAAAGTTATGTGTTTACTTTATGAAAATATAAATGTAAAATCTTGAGAAATGATTAAGATCTAAAATTAGAAACCACAATTTGCTACTTTTCTAAGTTAAGCAAGATATAATACTGCATCATACTTCTATTTATAAGTAAGTCTCTACTGGATGGCTTTTATTACGAATTTCTATCAGTGACAGGAACTTTGCAAAGAACTGATATCTCATGTATCTGTGTTTCATCTATGTGCAAATCTTAAGCTTTTAAAAATAACCATTACACATGTTCGCATTTTATTTTGAAGAACTTACAGTCAAACGTCTAAGATTTCTGCTGATGCTATAACACAACTTGAAGTCTTAATCCATCAGAGACCATCCAAAACTGTAAGAGTCAAGAACTAGGAAACAGTGAAACTACTAGGAGCCATGAAAACATGGCTCATGAAAGTCACTGCTTTTGTGTAGAGTTACGAATTGAAATAGATATTTGTAAGGCTCGGTATTATATTTCCTGTCCTGCCACATCCCTGTAAGTCTATAGAGAATTATGATTAACAAAGAGAAAAATTGAATGGAACTTAAATTCCAGCCTAGCATGGAATAATTTCCTCTGTTCTAGAGAATTTACACAAGAGACTATCTCAGTGAGGAAAAAGTTGAGAATGTGTTTGTCGGGAGTGCATAATCCCTTCTTACTTTCCTTTTCTCTGTCCTTATATGTGTGCTTGTCTCAGAGGGTACACTAGATTTTGGTTTCTGATCTCCAAGGAAGCACTGAACCTTGGGAGTTGTCCTCCTGCTAGGATCTTATTGAATGAAAATTAAAGAGTTCGTCTCAGTCATTCGTGACCAGGAACTTATGTTCACTCCGAATATTTTGAAATAGAAATTGCTAGTTGACTATGCATAGTTATGAGCAATAATTTTCGGACTTCATAGTAATCTTCTCATACCAGTTCCAGATGGGCACACAATATTGGAACATCATGGCTGTAATATCGAATTTGCTAGGTTTGTAAATCATCATAAAACTCTACACATACTTAGTTCTATGAAAATACATAGCATTAGAGGAGAGGTAATGTAAAAATAAATACATTACACCTGAACTCCATCATAGTTCTGAGACTTCACAGAGTAGATCACAGGAATGAGAGAAAATGTTTGAAATGAGAGAAAATGTTTGATTGCTAGTATGTTGCTAGCATTCAATTTATACAAGAAATTGCTTATTCACTCATCTTTAGCATTAACTCTGACATTTCATATTTTAATTTCAAATCAGTTTGCATTATTTTGATCATGCAGATACAAACATTGCTATTAAAAAGAAATCAGTTTATCAATATCACAGTATTAAAGTCTCTAATTACACATACTTTGTTCTCCTGTATGTATTATCCAGCATGATTTGTTAACATTCGTATCACAGCTATATTTCCAACTATCATGGATATGGATGCTGTAGACAAAACAGATGAGGTCCAAGAATGAAAATAACTCCAATAACAGGAACAGAACAAAATCTGAACCAGATTTTTTTTTCCACGCCCCAAATCTACAACTCCATAGTCTTTTTCCTAATGAAATCTTCTGCTGCCTGTAGTGAAAATTCATGGAAAAGGAGGAACAAGACTACAAATTAAGAAAACCCATGGATAATATTTTTAAAGAGATTGCATTGCAAGAGGAGAAGTTGGTTCTTAAATGAAGAATATAAAGAAAGTCCCAGAATCAGAGAATCACAGAGCAGCGTGGGTCGGAAGAGCCCTTTCATCTAGTTTAAAGACCTTTGCTTTAAGCAGGGTTGTCAACCACTTAATCAGGAGATATCCCGTCAACCAGAATTCAATCTAACCTAGTCTTGAACACCTCCAAGTCTGGGGCATCCACAACTTACCTCGGCAACTTGTTCCACTGCCTTATCAGCATGTTTTTAGTCTGTCCATTTGCAATTTCATTTTCTGCCTCCCTCCTGGTTACAATCTCTTTTAAGAATTGGAATTCTACAATGAGGTCTCTCTGGGTCCTTCTCCATGCTCATCAAGCCCAGCTCTCTCAGCCTATAATCATAGAAAAAGGTGTTCCAGCCCTCTGAACATCTTCATGGATGTCTTCTGGGCTATACTTCCTGGGGGCATTTTTTCAGCACTCAGCTGAACATGAGCTAGCATTGTGACCAGGTGACCAAGAAGGCCAATAGCATCCTGGCTTGTATCAGAAATAGTGTCAGAAATCGTGTTGCTGGCAGGAGCAGGAAAGTGATCTTCACTCTGTACTCAGCTCTCGTGCTCTGTTCACTTTTGGACACCTCATTACAAGAAACACTGGGGCTCTGGAGTGTGTCCAGAGAAGGGCAACAAAACTGGTGAGGGCTATGGAGCACAGGCCTTATGAAGAGCAGGGAACTGGAGTTGATTAGTTTGTTGAAAAGGAGGCTCAAAGGAGACCTCTTCACTCTGTACAACTGTCTGAAAGGAGGTGATGGCAAGGTGGGAGTAGGCCTCTTCTCCTGAGTAACTAGTGATAGGACAAGATGGGATGGCCTCAAGTTGTAATGGGAGATTCAGGTTGGATATTAGGAAAAATGTCTTTAAAAAGATGATCAGGTGCTGGAATGGGCTTTTCAGGCAGCTAGTTGAGTCACTGTTCCTGGAGGTGTTCCAGAAACATTTAGATGTTATTCTAAGGGAAGTGGTTTAGTGGAGGAATATTGGTGGTAGATGGACAGCTGGACTGCATGATCTTGGAAGTCTGTTCCAAACTTGATGATTCTATGATTCTATGATTCTCTTGCTCTGCTGGACTACCTCTCTTCTGAAGCAACCCAGGATACTGGGTCATGTACAACTTTTTATCCATTAGGACCCCCAAGTCCTCAGCAGCACTAGTGTCAATGAAGTCTTCTCCCAGTCTGTACACGTATCTGGGATTGCCCTGATCCAAGAGTAACATCTTGCACTAGACTTTCTTGAACTTCAATAGGATTTCTCAGGCCCACTTTCAGGCTTTGTATGACATCCTTTCTTTCCACTGTATCAAATGTGCTACTCAACTTCTTGTCATCTTCAAACTTGCTGAGAGTGCACTCAATCCCACTGTCTACGTCATTGATAAAAATGTTGAAGAGCTCCAGTCCCAAGATGAACACCTGAGTGACACCACTCATAATTGGCCTGCACCTGGACATAGAGCCAGTGACCTCAACAATCCAGTTGTGACCCTTTAGCTAATTCCTTCTCTGTTGAATGGTCCAGCTTTCAAATGTAGAGATAAGGTTGCAGTGCAGTACCTTATTAAAGACCTTGCAAAAATCTAGGTAGATCTTATCAACTGACTTTCTTATGTCTGCTAATACCGTATCTCCGTCAGTAAAGGCCACCAGATTGGTCAGGCACAGTTTGACTTTGGTGAAGCCATGTTGGGTGTCTCAGATTACCTCCTCATCTTGTATGTGCCTTAAGATAGATTTCAGGAGGATCTTCTCAGGCAGACATGAAGCTCACTGGTCTGTAGATCTCTGGTTTTTTTTCTCCCTTTCTTAAAAATGAGAGGGACGTTTCCCTTGTTTCAGTCACCAGAAAATTATCCTACCATCCTGTCACAGAGTTAACTAGATTAATCTATGCCCATGACAAGGGGGCAGGAGGCCCTGTGTTGTCTGGGTGCATAGCCTTGTACAAATTCAGTTTCATGATGTAGTCTTGAACTTTCTCCTCCAATTCCCACCCAAAGTTTCAGGGCCATGAGAAATGTGGGAATCCTGACTGTCACTGAAGACTGAGGCAAACAACTCAGCCTTCTCTATGTCCTTTGCTCTCAGTTCTCCCATTTCATTTATTAGATGGAATAACCTTTTTTTGACCACTCTCTTTTGACTAACGAGCCTGTAGAACTTCCTGCTATTTTTCATACCCTTTGCCAAATGCACTTCCGTCTGTTCTTGGATTTCCCCATCCCATCCCTGAATGTTCTGAAAGCATCCATGTATTCTTCTCAAACAGTACATTCTTGCTTCTTCTGGCTGCATATTTCCTTCTTATTCTGCAGTTTGACAGACAGTTGCTCAGACATTCCTCATCTGCTTACTTTATTATGCTGCTGAATGGAGAGCTGTTGTGCTCTCAAAGAAGCATCCTTAAAGAGCTGCCAGCTCTACTCCACTCATTTATCCCTAAAGACGGTGCTCTAAGGGATCTCATTCAATAATTTCTTACACAGTCAGAATTGCAGTCTCTTGAAGTTCAGGGTTCTGAATCTGCATTTTGCCAGGCCATATACCTTGAGATCACAAACTCAAACACGACATAGTTGCTACAGCCCAGACTGACTTCAAAATTAACCTCATTAATAAAATCCTCTGCCTTGGTGAGCACCAGGTCCAGTAACACTTCTCCTTTGATTGATCTGTCTAATATCTGGACCAGGCAGTTATTCTATTTGCACTCCAGAATTCTCTTGGATTGCTTGCAACTCACTGTGTTGCTTTTCCAGCTGACGTCTGAGTGGTCAAAATCCTCCATAAGGATGAGACCCTGGTTCTGCCTTGGGAGGTGTGTGTAGAAGGGCAGAATTTAGAATAAAACAACATTAAACAAGTACAATCTCACTGAATGAAAACCATTTTCACAATTAAAATCCCAGCTGACAGTTTTCATTGAAAGGGGCAACATTTGCTAGTCAAGCTAAGAGAGATGTCTCCATGAAGAGAACTGTAGAAGCTAGACTAATGTCTCTATCTGATATCAACAGAACACTGTTTTGGTCTTTTTTTTCATCCCCTGGTGATGTTTACATTAGAAGGCAGACAAATTTCAGTTCGAATAATTAATTTAAGACTTCTGTACTTCTAATCTTGAGTGTGACAGTCATCTTCCTACTCTACTAGAAGTACACTGTCCGTGTATGCCGGTGCATATCTTGCCTGTTCCACCCAAGTGATGAGATCTGCTTTACTCGCCAGTAAAACAAGTTGCAGAATATTCTAACACTTAACTTGGATTGTAAATCACCAAATTTCTAGGAATCCAAAGACCTAAAAAAATATACTGCTCCAATACACAATAACACATAAGTGTACAGGGTACATAAAACTAAAATAAAAAGGAATTGATAACAGTACAGACCCCTTTGCATATGAATATACTATTATACACTATACACATTAATGCATATTATCCCATTCTTAGACCTAGCAATGTAAGGGAAAAATTGCACAACCTAATAAATGAAAATTACACAGATCCTAATGATTTATCTGTAGAAACCTTCTAGTAAACTAGTAAATTGCAACAAAACACTGCCTACAAGGATGGAATAATTCATATATATTTCAGTCCTTATATTATCCTTTTGATGTTTCTTTTACATAAGACAACTAGAAACTGAATGTACAGAGATTAATTTAGGTAACAATTACGACAATTCAAAATTGCAGTAGCACCTATTAAACTTCATTGTTCTGTAGAAATTTTAATGATACATTCCTGAGTGAATAAAAGCAGAAGATGATTAGAAATAAAATTGTTTCTATGTATGCTGTCAGTACTGCTGAGAGTAATTATACATTTCTAGGGCGACCTGTTTGGAGTTTACTCCATAATTTTATGTAAATTTAGAATAACTTCATTTTTTCAGGTTAAATGCTAATATGTTATTTCAACATGCAGCTGAGCTGTGTGAGTACTAATGAACACATACTGCAATTGATGGAACTAGTATCAGATAAAAGACCAGAGAATTTCAAAATGACCGGCTATTACTTCATTGTTTTCTTCTTCTGCATTCTTGTTCCTGATCTGCCAACAAATTCAGTAAGTTACTGGCTATTAACTATATTATCTGTAGTCAGACCAAAAATCTATTACAAAGAAAACATCCTTTAGGGGTTTGGTTTGGTTTTTAGTTTTTCCCCTTTACCTCCTTTACTCACTGTATGATGCAGGCTTAAATCAGTTTATGCAGCTTCATGTAATACACTTGAATTAAGCTATACAACATAAAAAGGCAAGCATAAGAAAAAACATAGAATCAAATACACTGAAGACGAATTTGTGGAATCAGAGCTGTGCAAAATCTGCCTGTTAGATTTTCCCATTCAGCTTACAAAGAACCATACAACAGAAATGCTGGGAGAACTGTTTGATTACATTTTAGGCTCAATCTGGAAGACAAAATTGAAGCAAATTTCAAGAACCTTTCAAATTATGAGTATGAACAAAATAGAGAAGGAAAGTCAACAAAGAAATGGAGAAGAAACAAAGCAAATAAGAATAAAACCAAACTGCATTTCATAGCTATTTTCTCCAATTGTTTTTAAAATCCAAGGATTTTCATCATGATTTTAATTTGAGCTCTTCCATAGTTAGCTAAAATCTGCTTTAACTAAGCATATTGCCACTATCTATAACGGCATTAAGATCAAACCCTCAACTCTTATAAGAGATGTGTATATTTTTTTCTGTATTGAGTATTATTGCTATGTCCTCATGTCCTCTTCATTTTTTTTCAGCTTGCACAACTGCTTACAGAGGTCAAGACTTGGATTTCTCCATTAATATTTGATATTAAAATGTCACAGACCAGGTGAAACAATATCTCTCAGATCTCTAAGATGAAATCTGGATTGGACTTTTTGAGTTAACAAACAAGCCTTTCAGCAGTATATAAGCATTTGTGCTGCTATGAACTAAAAAAAAAGGGAATTGAGTTCTACATTATCAAAAGCTACCATCAGGGAAATAAAGTTTAAAAAAACTGTAGGACTTTAAAAAAACCTGTAAAATAAGAGACTGCAAAAGGAAACTCTGTGAACTTTCCCAATTGAGGATGGAGAGGAAAGATCAATTACCAGTTCTTTAAATCTTACCAAAGAAATGCTTGATCAAAGTTACTGGACAAGAAGGTTGTAGAGAAGTAGTCTTGTGCTGAAGCTCTGTGATTCTTTTGCAAAATTTATTCTCAAAAGCTTTAGGCTTCTGACATCTTCCAATTATATGCTTGTCTTTCTTTGCCCTTTGCTACAAATGAATCCAAGAATCTTATCTCTTCCAGTAGAAAACAAAAAAATATTGATTTTTAAAGAATTTTTATTTTACTACAAGGGAGGTAAAGTGAAATTAGCTTGATAAATTATAAGTGTAAATTAAGAAATGTAAATACAATAATGTCTACCACAGAAATAGTCAATTTCCTCTCACAAAACAAAACAAAACAAACAAATAAACAAACAAACAAACAAACAAAACCAGCAGTCTAGTCATCAGTGGCTGCAACTGCTCAATAAACGAGGAAGTGGTTTTGCTTTCATATGTCTTGCGTCATAGGGTGGATGTTCAGCTGAAGTTCAAAGTTGAAATCTGTCTTGATCCAGCAGACAATTTCAACTTGTCTGCCACTTGCATGATACCAAAGTTCATAATTGCTGCCAGGATTGCTTAATATGATTATGAGACATCATCTGAAAAAAGGAAGAAGAGAAATGAAGAATAAAATATTCTTTGTTTACTACAACTTTTGTTCAAGTAATTTTTCTTTGAATAAGAAGATATTAGGCACAGGAGAATATTGGTAATATGTGAAGCTGCGTTCAAAGGAATTTGTTTCTCTTCAATTACTAAATTTAAGATTATTTCTGGTCCTAAACATTTTATTTAATAATATCACAACATCTCTTCACAGTAATTTCTGGCAAAAGTTCCTAATTCTACACCTTATTGGTATCCACATATCTCTTTTTTTAATTCCACTTCCAGTGTACCCCACTATTTACTTCATTCTAAATATCAGAGCATATTTATATCTCTGAGCTTTTTGTAGATAATTTTATTTTATGTTTTGTCTCTAATAAAACTGCTTCATAGCTATGACTGCTAACATGGGCTGTATAAATAAATTAAAATTTCATGAAATTGTTGGTGAAATTATTCTAATTTAAAACAAAAGATTCTTTGTAGACCAGTAGGTAGATGACTGATTGGTTTGAATAGAAGCATGAGGAAACATATCAGAAGATAAAAGCCATGAATTATGATTTGAATTATCTCAAAAGCACTCCATTACAGTAATAAAAAGGAAAAAAAAAAAATTCTACTACAAAAGCTGAAATTGTTCATCACAAGTCTGCTAAGCAGGAACTATTATTTCTTTTTAGTGTCAATTCTACCTGAAAGTATATTCAGTGAAATTTATGTCAATAATTTATTTTCTGTATAGTATCATTATCTTCTTTTTTTTTTTGACATTTTTTTTCTCATTCCTGAACCCTTATGACAATATAAATTGAAATTAATTTCATGGCTCCATTTTGATTTCATAAACTATTTGACTGCATTTGCACCTTTGACTATTCTCTCACTGCATCTTGTTTGGCCTTCAGATCATCAAACAATCCTTGTATGGAGTCACCATTCACCTGTGCCAGGTGCTAGGTCCAGCTATACCGGTGTCATCCCTGAGAGACATTTTGCAAACTGTTTAGTAATATTCAGAGAGATTTCATAGCCTCTTTATTAAAGTACATAGGTTATTTATCCCAAAATCCTGAGTGAATCTTACTTGCTTTAATGTTAGTGTTCTGCTTCCTACTCTGTTCTTCATAGGCGCAGATTATTCAGATTACATAGAACAGATTATTCAGTCTCAGAAATAAGACTACATTTTTTCTCTGCTTTCTCTTTTGTGTACCACACAGGCAATCTGGGCAACATATTCTAGCATTTACTGTTCACATAGTAAAGGAATTTGCAGTGCAAATCCTTGAATTCAGCACATAATATTTGCCTCATGTCTTGCCACCAGGCACTGCAATGAAGGGCCTGGCTTCATCTGGTTTACAGCTTTTGCAGATATTTACATTCTCTGATGAGATCCCACTGACCTTGCTGTTCTCCAGACCCATTTCTCTTGTCCTCTGCTCATACATCATATTCTCCAAGCCCTTCAACTTCATAACCCTTTGCTGGACTCACTGAATGATGTCTATGTCTCTTGTGGATGGAAGAGCCTAGACATGGACACAGCACACAGATGTATCTGACCAGCAAGGGAGGAAATACCTCCTCCCTCAACCTGCAGGAAGCATTCTTCTTAGTGGGCCCCAGAAGGCTGTTGGCCTTTTTTGACTCAAGGATGCATTTTTAGTTTGTTATCTGCTTGTTTTTCACCATGACCCCAAAATATTACTCTGAGAATTCCTTTCCAGTCACTTGGTCCCCACCCTGTAGAGGTGCATGGAGCTATTTCTCCATGAGGATAGCAAACTTTGCTTTTTCCCTTGTTAAATTCCTTGAGTCTCTTGTCAGCCCATTGCTGTAGCCTACTGAGATCCCTCTGACCAGCAGCACAACAATCAGTGGTGTATCAGCTGCTCCTCCTAATTTTGTATCATCTACAAACTTCCTGAGGGTGCATTCTGTCTCAGCATTCAGTTCATTGATGAAAATAAACAGTTATGGATCTGTATATACATCTGGGGCATTTTACTAGAGACTGACCTCCACCTAGACTTCATGTCACCATTGACAAAGCTTTAAACTCCATAGTTCAGCCATTTTTTTCTGTTCATTTTCCATTTATCTAGTTCATACTTCATCAGTTTGTCTAAGAAATTGCTATGGGAGATAGCACTGAATGCTTTCTTTTCTAGCTGTGATCTGTCATAACCCCTAACCATTTAAAGTCTCCAGCTTTCCCCATCTTGTATTTTTTCAGTTGAGTATTCCTGCCCACTGATTTGCACATTTTACTTTCTGGCTGTCTTTCCACATCAGCAGAGATGTATTCACCTCAGTTCATGTTTTCCCATCAAGGTTTGCATATACTTTCACTAACATGATCTAGGCCTTTTGTACTAAGCTTGCTTTGAAAAGTGATGCAATATGTATGTAGTATGTCCGAAGTCTTACCTTCTTATTTCCTATGTGGAATTGAACACACTGTTGAAGGTTTGATTGTCATCTCTTTTCAGGTAGACAGAATCAAAGGCTAGCAGTTCTTTTTCTCTGTAGGATGAACTAAAAACTGTTTCAAAATCATTTTGGTAACAGTTAAACTACACTTTTAAAGATGGACAAAAAGTACGTCAGAGAATGGGAAAGTGGATACAATACTACACTGCAGAAGTGAGTACTAATTATGGGATGACAAATGTGTGGCTTTTTTTTTCATAGAGAAACAATTGTGTGGGTACTTAGAAATTGTTTTCATTTCATGAAGCCTTATCTCATATACATTTCTTATGTGATTTGATGGGATGACATGTTGGGGAAAAAATCACAGGACAATTTCAGTCTTCAGCTGCAATATTGACAAAATATTCAACAACCCTTCAAAATATTCAGTTGTACTATAATAAAGCCACTAAGTGCTGTAAATCAAATGAGTACAGCTATACAAACTGTCATTGCTGTTTTTCTGGGCTTGTCAGCATTCCTGCTTTCTCTGCACAATTTAGATGTGCTGCATACCCAGAGCTGAAATGTGGCTCACAAATTACAAGCCAGGACACTATTTTCTTCAAAAATATCTGTGGATTTGTAGTAACAGATTTAATTAGAGAAGAATCCTGTTCACAGTGCAGTACAATGAAAAAGCAGAAATGTTCTCATTTGCAGCTGCACATAAGTATAAAACTGCTATCAGGTACAACTCTGAGAAGGAAAAAAGGGTACAGCACTTCAGTGACAGGAGGTTGCATGTAGAAACTTGATGTCTCCTGTGAGCACTGATCTTTGTACCATTTTTGTCTGTGCTGTGTGCAAGACATTGTGCCAGACACAGGTTGAAACAGTGTCAGAGAGGCTGGGGTCATTTGGGTTCAGCTGCTATGTACAAAAAGTTATCAGAGTTACAAATCAGGTTAACTTCAATACTTGCCAACAAATAAGAGAGGAAAGCTTCTCTCAAGTGTATTTTTTCAGTTTCTTGACAGAAAATAAAAGCCTTGATCCTATTGTTTCAGGCAGTGTGATGCCTTGAGGAAAGAAATAAGTGCAATATATTTTCTGTAATGTGTCTGAAGTCTTACCTTCTTATTTCCTGTGCGAAATTGAGCACACCACTGAAGGTCTGATTGTCTTCTCTTTTCAGATAGAATCAAAGACTATTGATATTCTGTAATATCAATACATCCCTGAACACAGATTCTTGAAAAGGACTGCAGGCTTTTCTGTGGTCATTCTTCTAGCGGAAGAATGTTCTAACTTCAATGGATTCAGATCTAGATAGCTGCAACAGATTTTTGATGTAAAACTATGAAAATTTTATGAGAACTGAACCTCCAGGGTTTGAAGGCACTGTCTAAATGGAGTGCATAATTCCATAGGAACTTGTTGGCAGATATGTGCTGTGGAGACAGACACTTGTGTCTTGCTAAAGAGACTTACAATATCCTTGTTCTATGATTTTTTTTCACACTACCTCTGGACCAAAACTGCTGTTTCTGACAAATAACACTTCACAAGCAATTAGGTTACAAAGTAAACACTGTCTAGTATTGCAGTACATATTTAAATATCCAATTCATCTGAAATTCAACTATATATAGAAACTGATGTTTGCAAAATACACAGCATATAAGTCTGAGAGGATATGCAGAAATAACGAGCAGAGGAGAGCACAGCTGATCACTCTATCTGCTATCATCTTGGCTTGTATTAAAAGATGCCTCCAGTCATTATGGAGAGAAGACCCTTCAAACAATAAACACAAGCCTCTCAGGGTTGCCTGCCTCTCTTTTTAAAGATGATGAAATAGTAACTCCTGACATAAACTATCACATTCATTTTACCAAGTCTTCATACTGATATAATCACCATAGATATTCTAAGTGCTAACTTCTCAGCTGTTCAGAGCATAATGGTGAAATGGGGAATTTTGTATTTTCACTTGTGGAAAAGCTGCAACAACTAAGATTGCAGAAGAGTGGGGAGGTAGTAACTGCTGACTAGAACCTTCATAATGATCAGTAGACTAGTGGAGTGTAAAGAAAAAGTAGCCTTGTTGAGCTTGAAGGGAGCAGGATTAAGCTTTCAAAAATTGGGAAGCACAGAGAATATTTATGAGCAAACTCTCACTCCTGAGGGAGGATAATATATGCATACAATCAAAAGGCATGGCAGGGTGACATGACATAGAACACACAGCCTCAGAGCTATTTCTTCCTGGTATTCAAGGCAAAAATTCATGGAAGTGTATTTCCATGAGTTCCTTTGTGGGAACTGATTCATTTCCTGGTTCTTGAAGCAGAATGACTAATGCAGTTTAAAGAAAGCTTCAAATACACAATGTTTAAGCTTTGAGGGACCAAGATATCTTGGAGTGTGTAGGACATCAGCTTAATTGTTTTCTTGTAGCACTGATGGCAGTTGTGCTTCAGTCTCTTTTACAGTCCCTGGCAGCTGAGTCCAAGAAGCATGATGGCCAAGAAAGCACTATAGTTCAACCCTGGTGCTCAGGGTGCATAACCTGAAGAATAGAAGGACTAAATAAGACTACAATCAGCCAAGATATCAGCCTCTACCTCCTACTTTTACCACAGGAGAAATAAGTGAAATGTCTTTCATCATGTTAAAATGTCCACAACCCTGACGTGACTCCACAGCTTTCACAGCTCACTAGCAGTCCGTTCCTCAAGACTGATGAAAGGGAATGTTCTATCCTGAGTGCAAAGCACAGGTGTCTCCCCACCCTCTTTTCACCCACCCTACCAGGCAGAGGCACTGGACAATATAAAAAGGTAAAAAGAAAAAATAAAATAAAATAAAATAAAATAAAATAAAATAAAATAAAATAAAATAAAATAAAATAAAATAAAATAAAATAAAATAAAATAAAATAAAAGCAAGCACAATTCCTCTTCAGTAACATTTACCAGTGCACTTGTGCACCTCAGCCTTGACAGTGAATCAGGGAAGTGGATAGAAGACTGGGAGCAACACAGAGGATGTTGGAGCAGGCAGCATATTGTACAAGCTGTGAGTTGGCAGAAGCAGCTGATCACTCCTCCAGAGGTGGAAAGAGAGAGAACGTGACGTAACAGAATTCCTTCTTCAAACTCATCAATAAACAGACATGCCTTTGTGTTGTCAACCAGCAGTAAAAATCAATTATCATTGCTTCATAAGGGGTCTCATTATGTTGAAATAATTTAAGGAAATGATTTGAGGTTTTTGCTTTTTTGCTTGTTTGTTTGTTTTGTTCTGTTTTGGATAATAATAATAATAAACAAGAGTAATGCAAAAGTAGGAAAGGGAAGCCTTGCTGCAGGCACCCTGAGCAGAGCAAAACATAGTGAGAATACCAGCAAGGCCTCTCTGTCCTATTTGGTTACAGACAAGTTTTTGGAATTTAGTTCAGTGAAAATGTGAAGTGTTTCAAGATCCATGCATCTCAAACAGTTATCTTTTACCTCTATAAGGAAAATGCTACTCTAATCTTAAATTTATACAGATGAAAAGAAGCAAATTCATCATCTTTATACAGGTTTTGTGTATACATGTGCATGTTTTCAAGGGGAAATTTTGTTGAGCTGATATTCAGAACTCACTGGTAAAAATAAATACATAATCAAAATCAATAAAAATTGATATGGGTCTTTTGGAGAGTTACTTCACAAAGACAGAAAATAAACTGTAATCTATGGGGACGAAGAGGGCCAAGAAAAGCAGAAATTGAAATAGTTTTTAGATTTCATCGGTTGCTCTATAGTTGCTAATTTTCCCTAGACTTATATTAAGGTCTCATATTTTATGATAACTCCTGTATTATGTTGATCTCGGCATTTTTCATGCACCCAGACACACACTGCTGCAGGTGACTGCAACTTTGCAAAGCTTTACTCACTGGGAATAATCTAAGGATAATCGAACATCTACAGCTATATCTAATCTGTATCTATATCAATATCCTCACCCCAAGTAAATAATACTGTTTGTTTATTTCATCAGTGACAGTAGAAGAGCATTTGAGTCCCTGTGAACACACCAATAAATATCCACTTATGAAGTATATATGTAAGAGTTAATTTATTGATCTGAGAAAATGCAGGATTAGGAGGTAATCTATTTTAACCTGGATTGAATGTTATTACCTGGCAGATGTCTTGTAGGAAGCAATTTCTGGCTTGTCAAGAATTCAGCGCCAATACAGTCAAACAGTAAAGTAATGTAGTGCTTGTGATTTTTGATGCGATTTTCTGTGATTTCAGGGCTACTTAGAAAGTAATGCCTCCTGTTTTATGATTTTGGCTTACAATGACAGAAGTAGATGGTGGTATGGTAGTAGAGGCTGAACCTTTCCCCCAATATTCTGTTATATTTTGTTGCTGTCTGACATGGAAGTGCATACGAAGCAAAGATGTGTCACTGAATTTCTCCACACAGAAAAAAAATGCACCCATTTATGTTCTTCAACACTTGCTGAACATTTATGGAGACTAAACAGTGAGTAAAGTGAGGCTGTGGATGGTGCATTTCAACAGTGATTATGGTGGGTCACCTCCATTGGTGTATATTGTTACAAGCGCAGCATGCAGGCTCCTGTCCATTGCTGGTGAAATTGCATGGCTAGTGATGGTGATGATGTTGAAAAATAGTGTTTTGTTGCTCAGAATTTGCTATATCAGAAAGTGGTATTTTGCTTTGTGTATCTGTTGTAGTTTCCATGGAAATAAATAGTAGGCATTCATTACAGAGTGAATTACATTGATTTGATGGGTATTCATGCCATGGGCATCTCTGTGAGAAAGATGACTGGATTTGAGTTAACTGCAAGGTCTGCTTTACATCTGACATAGCAGCATGGAGAGGAGCTCCACTGAAAGAGAAGAACTTACGCATTCTAATTAATGAGCATTAAAACAATTTGAAAGATATTATTTAGAAACTACAACAAAGCTTCACAGGGTAAGGGTCAGGGACTGGCTCCAAGGGTGGAGTACTCAGTGATAATTAACCTTTCAGATTCCTCTTAGGTTTTAGAGTAACTTGTAATCCTAATTGAAATTAAATTGAGGGAGGCGAGGAGCAACAGCTCTTGCCAAACTATAAATGGCAGTAAAATGCAGCAGCTTTAGCTGTGTACACTAAATTTTTCTCATGGAGCACTCGGGGTGCTGATACTAACACTAAATCAAATCCACAGTTTTTTCTGACTAGCTGAGGCCTTGGCACTCCAGTCAAGAAGCAAAACAGATGCAGATCCCTCTGCTAGTAGCATACATTTCCTGTGGATAAAGGGAGTAATTTTCTATTCCCTCAGGTGCTGCTCTGCACTGGCACTCAGTGAGCCTACAAAAAATCCATCTGCTCTCACCTCAGAGGAAGAAAACACAAACGGCTCTAAACAATCTAACATTTCCTAGAGCTCTTAATGTGGAAAAGTCAATGTTTTTTTTTTTTTTTTTTGCCTCCTCCCCTTTTTTACATAATAAAAACCTACAGGTTCCTGTCGTCCCCAATATGTTGGAAGCCTGCAAGTGTAAATGCAGCCATTCGTGTAATTTGAATGATAATCGAAAATAAGCGGAAAAGGAAGATAAATTTATCAAACTTGTGAGAATATTCTAGGAAAAAAGGAATTTCCTGAGGTAACTGTCCTTGACCTGGCTCTTTAATCGAGTGAAATTTCATCACTTTATCTAATATCATGCTTCATGCTTCAGGCTCCCAGCAATTCTATTTTAGTGTGGTCTAATGGGCAGCTGACACATCCACTCAGCACCAGACTGCATAATATGTGCTGACACACTGTGTGGTGAGCACCCTATTGAGAGCTGTTTATTTGTGCCTGGCAAGGAAAAATTTCATCCAGTAAAGTCTCTTCATAACAATTTCAGTCTCAGTTTTCAGGTCCTCTGCAGACTCCACATTTTGAGTGGTTCAGAAGCTCCTGCAGGGAAATTCAGTCACTTATTTGGGTTGCTGTACATTATCTGACTTTAGGTGAGAGGTTGTGAAAGCACCGGTTATGGTTGTCTGAAACCTGAATCTAGATAGTGTAATGAAGAGTGTCATTCTAACTGCTTTGCAGCCAGCTCTTCTCAGAACCCTTGATTCAGTTTGATATTCTGAGGTTAACGCACTGCATTGGGACTGAAAATAGGAATGCACGCAAAAAGCTTTTATATTTATTCAGTTCAGTAAGCATGGCAAACTCATCAACAGCTATTTGTACGCTGTAGCCATGGTGGGACTTCCTTTGATGTTCTGATTCATGCTTGCTATTTTTCCTACAGTATTACTTGAGAGTAGAAACGGACTCAAAAGAAAAGAAAGGAAAAAAATATATATGTGGCTCTCAACATAATAGCAAAGGACATTATCATAAGCAAAACTACATGAGAAAATAAAGGAATGACACAGTCACAGAGATTTTGGTCTCTCAACCTTAGGTCATGATTTAATTCACTAAGTAGAGACCAGAGAACGTACATCTAGAGGCCCTCCTCTTGCTTATTGGTAATGGAGAAATAGGCAGTATGTAAAGCAAGTTTTACATGCATGCAGATAGTAAAAGAATAAGTGCACACAAGCAGAATTGCTTAAAATTTGTGTCTCATCAGGCCATCCACACCAGAAAGTATAACTACATTATATGTAAACATACAATTACTGATCACCTTAATATTTAAAGTGGAAATAATATTTGTTTTGGGAACATTGTGGAAAAAATATTTCTCATCCTTTACTTAACCTGTGTGTATTCCACAGCAGATTTGTTTTCTAAAAGGAAATGACAAGAACGCATACAGATTGCATGTGCAGTATTCACACCTATGACTTTCAGGAAACGTGTTTTGAACTTCACTGTTACAAATGTAACCTGAACTTTTCAATCTTCTGCTCCAGAATATTCAAAGTCAGAAGTTTCAATATTTATCTATTTGCGAGGAAATCACTGGAATATGTTGCAAAGAGGAAAAAGTCAATCCCACAGACATAATAACCATATTGACTTTGGTTATATTGGCCACTGATGGATATACATTTCTAGCATTAGAATTAGAGGGTTTTAAGGCCTAGGTGCGTCCATTAAAGTTTGCAAACACTATGATTTGCTCTCATACAGACTTGGAACTTTGTAACAGTAGGGGTACCTTTTAGGCTTTTGAATCTGAAAGTACAGAATATAGATCTGCATTTAATGTTGTCTCAAGAATTACGGTGAAAAATCTGTGTACAACAGTAAAACCTTTGAATCTCAGTTAATAAGGAACCAAGTGTAGAACGATTGGAGTTTTTTCTTTTTTCTTTTTCCTTTTTTCATTTTTTTTCCTTTTTCCTTTTTTCCTTTTTCTTTCTCCTTTTTCCTTTTTTCCTTTTTTTTCTGTTGTTCCCTTTCTTCTTTTTTCCTTTTTTTTTTCTTTTTTCCTCTTTCTTTTTCTCTCTTTTTTTTTTTTTCATAACTGAATACTTTCTTGAAAGCATTTACTTTAAAAACTCACATTTCCTTAATTAGAAAACAGAAGAGAACAAATTTTGCAACAACATAGTTTGTCACAAATTTCTCTATCACTTTCAATGTTACTGATTTTTAAGAACAGGAGATCACATAAATAAACACTGATTTTTCCTTTAAAAGAAATGTGTGTATAAATTTTTATCAGTTTATTACATATGTGCACTCAGTAAATTTGAATGCCCCACTCACAAATGCGAGCATGTGTATTCATCTACCCATATGTATATAAATTAGTAAATATATGTAAATAATATGAAAATCTCCACAATGGACAAGTAGAATGATTATATTTAAAAAAAAAAAAAAAAAAAAAAAAAAAAGACAAGAAATGCAACAGCTTTAGACTCTTCAATAACATTAACTTTGCCATCTTATATAGACTAGGAGCAAGATTGTTAGTGCACATAACAATTTCTAGCCTTTATCACAAAATGGGGTTTACTATAAACCAAATGATTACATTAGTAAGAAGTCATGTTTCTTAATTTCTAGACATTCTCTTTTGTGTTCACATCTAAAGTTCCTTGAAAATTAATATAGTTTCATTTCAACAGTTTCATCTCCAGTTTCAGAAAAATAATTTCAAGGAGTCTGATGGAAGGAAGCTTTGACTTTTAAAGAAGAATGAGACCCTATGGTCTGCAGCAGTTTTTCTGAACATGTTTCGGAGATAAGCTGCATCTCTCACCACAGTCCTTGGTCTCACCTTTGCCTCTTAGTTGTCATGCACAAGCTAGCTCAGCATCAGGATGGAAATCAGTTTATGGTTGAGATAGTAGGATGAAGGAGGGGAAAAAAAAGACAAAATTATCACCCAGAAGAGGATTTGGGGTGTTTCTGAGAACTCCATCTACTTCTCCTTATCTGTAAGAAAAGGAGATGGTTCAGCGCAGCCTCAGGGGTCGAACCATCCTTTCAGGTTAAGGACAGAGCTGTCCTAGCTCATCAGCTTCAGGACTGCAATTTTCTCACTCTCATGCAGCAGTGTCACTTCCCAGAGTCCATTTACAAACAGTGGAATAAATCTCAGGGGAATGAAGAGAGAATAAAAGTGACAATGTATGCTGCAGCTCAGTACAGGACTACTGCATACAAAGCCCAGTATCAGACAAGGAGCCTGTCCTTGATCTCACCAAGTGGATCTGCATGTAATAATGGAATAGCAGAATCTGTTTTAGAACATAGAATGGCTTGGGTTGGAACTGGCCTTGAAGATCACCTAGTTCCAATCTCCCGCTGTGAGTAGGGACGCCTCCTACTAGATTAGCTGAGCATGGTCTCCAGCTCTTAAAAAGAGAAGAAATAAGAGAAAATACTCCTCATGTGCAATTTGACCTCCGCAAGATAGCCACCAGTAATGACAAGCTGGCATCTCATCAGTTGTTATTCCAGCACCATGTGTCCAGAAGCAGCCTTCTGGACTGTATCCGTTAGGACTTGGAGTATCAAGATACATGCAAACTACTTTTCTCTCAAAAGTGATCAGACTTGCACCAACCAATTGAGCAAATCCTACCCAAAGAAGATACATGCAGAAGCATTCGGAAGATTCCTTAGTACCATTTTACTAGAAGAAAGGGATACATCTTTCAAAGTTCTTCATCCATAAAGGTCATAGCATGCTTCAGCCTCCAGCCAGATAATATATTGATCTTTGCTTCTCAGCCAGAGTAAGTATTTTGCAGTAAATTTCAGTTTTCAAGGGAGAACACAGTAATTATGCACGCAATTTAGCGGACAAGGTAATGCAAAAAGGTCCTTTAATGAGTTTGAAGAAGAAGGAAACAGCTCAGAGAAAAAAAAAGAAGCTATATACTTCAACAGTAAGCTCTATTCCTGCACTGCATTCTAATGAAATCAACATGCTATTTATCCAAATGTGTAACAAAGAAACATGAAAGCAATGGAAAGAGAAATGTCAAATGAACAAACACTTTCTAGCCTTGTATATATATCTCTCCTGAAGTCAGAATTCAGAAAAAAAAAAAAAAGAAAAAAAAGAAAAAAGAAAAAAGAAAGAAAAAAAAATAAAGAACACAGAAAATTCTATCAGTGATTTCATATGAGATTGTACAAGAGAAAACGTGGAAATGCCACTTAGGACAACTGAAGAACTTGCGTAAAAATTATTTTGATGTGTATGTATGCATATGTGCATCATTTAAACATATGTAAGTATGCATGTATTTCATTTAATTATAAGTTTTTCTAGCAGTGAATTTTAGCTAAATCTAGTAATTTGAAATGAATAAAGCAATTTGGAATGTCTGCCTAACCTTGAAGTTATAGCATTTCTCCTGCCCTTGCTATGAAAGGTATAACTAGCATAGAGTTTGGAGGCCATAGCTGAATTCCTGTCATAAAAAGACACTTGGATTATTTACAAAGCTATATCCATTTCCTTCAAGAGCAATTAATAAGGAAAAAATCTTGAATAATGTAACTAGAACCTTCCTAAAGGAGCATATGACAACAAAATCTGGTGAAAAATTCATTCATTTGGCACTGAAAGCATGTTTCATAGCAACACACATATTACATTGCTTCAGCTTTTTGGCTGATTCCATAAATAATGAATTTAAATTACACAGTTAATTAAGGAGGCCTAGGGTTCAATGTGGAATCAATAACAATCTTTTCTCTGTAATGCTTTAGGTTAAGATTCCCAAATAAACATTTAATTTAGAATTTCATAAGGGAGTTACTGTGTGTATATACCAAATGATTATTAAATGCTTTTACAGAACAAGAGATTAACTGTATAATAGATGGAACATCTGTTAAACAGATTTTCATTTCAATATTCATTTCTCTTAATTTTTAATCCTACTATCCATTTCAAGGTACTAAACTTATCTTACAGGATCTGTATAAATATGTTTTGCTCAGTACAAAACTGTAGCATATTTAATAGTAGCCTTATATGAATAAGGCTGTATGAATGGATGTGAAGGCAGTACAAAAAAAAAAAGCATGTACAGGAGTACCAGGCTCTTACATAGAACCGGAGGATGATGTACGGATTTATGCTCTGCTCCACATGGGACAGGATGGTGACAAGCCTATTGATGCTCATCAGATTTATCCCCTAGAGATTTTGCCATAGGGTTGCACAAAAAGAAAGCAGAGCCAGGTTATGGCAGAGCACGAATACAGTTGCCTCAAAAGTGGCTTCCTCTGCTCAGTGTCAGTAGCTCTGAATAACTGGATGGTATTCTTTTCACAAAAGCAAGAGAGATGAGACAGAAATACAATCATTCTTTTCTCCAGATGATCCATGAGAGCTGTAATTTGGTAAATGCCTCATTTGTCCTTTAAGACATACCACCACTTTTGCCCCTGTCTTACCAAGAAGAGTATCCCTTTAAAGCCTTGAACATCACTGGTAGATGATGAAATGATGGTGAAACAAGGAAGATATTACATATTTAACAACTGAAGAAGCTGTGCTCGTTTTTTAATAGAGAAAGGAACAACAAATCATCTTTCAGTCTCTTAATCAGACATTTTCAACAACATGAGAATCAAGATGAAGATCTCCAGGGTACATTTAACTTAGTCTTCTGTTAAATTGATTACTAAAAATGTGGAAGTACTTTGTTAAGTGAAAGCATTTGGATATGTATCATAAATCTGTCTGACCTTGCCAAAATGTTTACTTTGTAATTGTTCACTGTGGGATTTCTTGCACTTTCATGGAAGCATCTGGTACTAGCCATGCTCCATTGTAGAGAACAGGGGTGGATGGAACCAGTATTCTTTTATGTACATCTTTCTGTACTAATTGGAATTCTCTTTAAATCAAAACTATTCTCAATCCTTTACCTAAGCTTACACCTAGTTTTCACTCAGCTTTTCTGAAAACTTCATCATGGTCAACAGTCTGAGTGCTAGAGCTAGAAATTTCTGTAACATTTTAGATAAACAAAAAAGTCATAAGCATGAAAATTTCCAGCAATATATGGGTGTATCTGAGTATGTTTGATAAAGACGAGTAATTCCTCTCTTAAAGTATGCGTATATCCAAGACATGAAATCTTTACCTAGCTGAATGCAAGACTTTCATCACTTACCTTCAGCAACTTCAGAGTTTACCCAGGAAAAACAAATGACTTTTTGAAGGCATGAGAATGAGTCCGTGACCAAGTGGTGTTTGGTTACATGAAGTTCCATTGTAAATTCCGAATGACAAAGATATATTTCCTAGTGCAGCTGCTCCCTGCCTATGGGTGAAAATCTGGCACTCTAATTTATCTGCTCCTACACTAGCTTAGTAAAATGCACCTATCTTTCAAAAGCTTCACTGACTTTGTTAATGACCATTTGTAGAACACCTCATGAACATTTAAGGAAAGATACCAGAGAAGTCTAAGGGACAAGTCTCAAGTGCCTTGCAAATGAACACAAATGCTTTTGTGAAAACTGACATTTTCACATGCATATAGCTACAAAAATCACAGCTTCACTATATTATTATTGCCTCCCTCCTGCCCCTGCCCCAAGGAATTCAGTATACATGTGCAAATGTCAGCTTCCAGAAAAGCATATCCATTTACTTTTGGCAAGTATTAATAGTATTACAAGAGACAGTGGAAAGGATCAAATTCTAAGAAAGGAATCTTTTTCTCTAAGATGTACTTTGAGAGTTACAGCATTCTTACACCAAAAGGGAATCCTTCTTCAGTTAATTTCATCTGTAAGCCATGTACTGATAATGTTTTGTGAAAAAATACATCTAAGTTTAGCAACATAAGTCCTGTGTAAATATGGAGGACTCACCTATGTTTAACTACAATCCTGTTCACGTCCATTTGCCAGTGTAACAGTGGCATAAAGCTGCATAATTTGGCCACACAGTTACCACAGAAGAGGCATATTTTCTGAAGATCACTCTGTGAGAGACTCTGCATTTACAGTGCTGTGGGTAGTCAACCTTCTTTTTTCAACTAAAGAAATTCTGAATAACATAGCCTATAATCTAGGAAGAGACAGAAATGAAGGAGTAAGGGCTACTGGATTTCCTCTGGGATTTTTATTTTTTTTCTTTTTGTTTTGTTTTCTAGCATACTCATATTATGTTCCACAGCATAAGCTTTCTTTCTTGTATTGCTACAAAGATCACACTGAAAGTAATGCCTCCTGTTTATTTCCATGGAAATGACAACAGATACAGACAGCACAATAACACTGTTTTATAGAGAAAATTCTCAGCTACAGAACAGTATTTTTCAACATGATCACCACCACTAGCTGTGTGTTCTCACCAGCAATGAAGAAGAGACTGCATGACACACATAAAATTCCACACTATTGGACATGAACCGTTGTCACCACTGCTGAAATGCACCACCCACCACCTCACTGAGTTCACATCCACTGTTTGGTATCCATCCAACATTCAGCAAGTGTCAATGGATATCAATGGGTGCCATTTTTTCCATATGGAGAAATTCAATTACACCTTTTCTTTATGTGCTCTTCCATGTCAAACACCATTTTTCCCCTCTGCTGCCATCACATGGCAATAAAATATAATGAAATATTGGTGAAAATGTTCAACCTCTAATGCTATACCATCACCTGCTCTGAAGCTGTGGGCCAATATAATAAAATAGAGGGCATTACTTTTGGAGCATCTCATGTATTCACATCTTCACTTGCCTGAAGCAAGTTTCTAAGAATGACCACACGCATGCACCATTCTTTACATCCGTATAAAGCAGGAGAAATAATTTTAGATTATCATTCACTGTTGACTATATTCTTACTAATTACAACCAGTACACAACACAAATTATAGACAATCACAAATTTTAAATTGCAGAATGAGAAATTCTTTCTCCTTAGGGAGCAACTCATTTTAAATTGACTTCAACTGTATTTTACAATGATCTTAATTTGGAAATATATCAATGAAACTACCTAAGGTATGTGCCAAAATATTCAAATATCTTTTGCAAAATAGGTAGGAGGTAAAAAATTCAAGTTCAAATTCTTTTCCAGCTCAGATGATTCAAATCTCTCTCTTCCAAAAAACTTCCTAACTAACATATGTTGAAAAGAAAGCGGGGTTTTCAAATTCTACTGATGGTACAGTTCTTTTTGTGTCACCTACAAGAGTTATCAGGGAAGTAGAAACTTCTGTGACTCAGTAGCTGGTTGATAGATACAGACACCCTGTCTCAGTTTTCATGAATATATCACATTTTATATGAAAGTGAGTAAGTCTAAGTACGCAGTGGGCAAATAACCAGGCCAACAAATAAGAAATTTGAGTTAGGATAAAGTCCTGGGGAAAAAACAGTAATGCAAATTATCTCAATCAGAAGGCAGCTTAGCCTGCATGTCCTGTTATCCTCTAGAGATGTTAACTCTTTTTCTTACATTCTTATCTAGACAGCCAACTTCATCCACTTTTCACAACTCAACTACCTTCATTTTTCTTTTTAGTAAACAAGACCAAAAGAAAATATATGAAGCAAAACCAACTAAACAAACAAAACCAAAAACAATTCAAAAACTTAACCTCTGAAGCAAAAAGAAAAAAAAAAAAAAAAAAGAAACTGAAAATCAATTATGAAACTATTTAAGAAATCAGAACAGTCAGGACATACAGATTAAAAAGCTAGAAATCAAATCTGAGTCACCCCAGATTTTCAACCTGAGCCTATTCTTTCTCACACAAGAAAAAATAACGGCTTGTCTTATTCTGTGGTCTCCCCACAGTGCTGCCTAAGTTGTCCCTGTTGTCTTGCTGCCAAAGCTGAAACATATTGAGGAAGTAGAGCTAGCTGAAATGACCTGACAGACACAGACAACATACAGAAATGTTGGTGGGCCAAGAGAAGAGGAAAAACCAGATCTAACATTCAGTTTCTATGACTCTGTGTGCTGCAGTCAGGAAAATCTTTGCTGAGGACCTTGACATCTGGTCTGTAATAAGTAAGATACACCACCTTATTTTTAAAACTGAAGAAATTACATTACATTTAGATTTTTTAAACTAGGAACTTTGGAAATCTCCTTTCAGAAATGACGATGCTACTTGGAGTGGGGCAAGGTTAGCAGGCCAAGTATGTTTATGCTTGTGTGCTTGGAGAGCAGTAACTTGGCCTGTGCAGTCAAGAAAATGTGGGATGCTTTATAAAGGATACACTGTACAGAAGACAAAGAAGAAAGTTTGTGCCAATAAAGAAATACCAGTGTTCTAAAAAATCCTAATATGTAAATGGTTTAACATGAAGAATAATGTATATATTAATTATTCATCCAGGTGAGAATGAGAAGATACATAAAACAATGTGCAGTATTTTCTCATATTCTCAGCTTTGTTATAAATATCTTGGATTGAAACGCTCAGCATATCTGATCATAAGAGATGATTTCATTACTTCATGAGAAGTTTAGTTTTCTATTGTATTTTAAACCACTGGATTCATCATGGCTAGGAATATGAAATCCTTAATCCAAAAATGTTCCAGAGCCACTAAAGAGAGCTATAATCTCCAACAAGGATGAGTAAAGCAAAAGTAAGGATCTTTGTTCTACTAAACAGGTATAGAGGGGTTAGGATTTGATAGATGCACTGTATCCCTGTTATATCCTTTTCTCTCATCAAAACATTTCAGTGCTCATCGTGGGTCTTTTCATGCTAAAATAATAACAATAAACACAAAATATGATCAGCTACAGTAGCATTTCACACCACCCGTCAGTTACAGAGCCTGAAACAGGAAGCACCAGTTTCCAATTTGAAAATGTTTGAATGGGCTGTCAAAAAGCCTCTCAGTAAATGTGTTCCATTCAACAGAAACAAACCCTGTGCAAACAAATCAAGCGGTGCAGAAATCCTTTGCACAAGATGATAGGCAAGGCCTCCATGCTGACACAGTATGCAAGCCAAGTTTTTATGTACTATGATGGCTGACCTCCAACTCCTGACATATTCATTACATTTCAGCATGTTGGGCGCAGATTGCATTGAAGTGATGACAGCTACAAGACAGCCAACGAGGAATATGGGCATTCTGGCAACAGGTGGCCTTTCACTTGTACAGGGAAAGTTAATCTAGTTTATCATCAAAGTATATTATGCTCAAGGAGTGTCATGTTTTGAGAAGTCTAGTGACAGAGCAAACAGAAGATGAGTTCTTCCATAGACTGACATTTTTTGTAGACCAAATCTTTCAAACATCTCTATTGTTTATGCTTGATTTCAGTCAGTTAAAAAGTTACTCCATTGTCTCCGAGTTCATATTATTGGCTCAAAATTACAGTTTCTGTCCTTCATCAAAAGGTGATGGAGGCACACCATTAAAACATGCAGCCCTGGGACAACCATCAGCCGCCTTATTACCTAGCAAAATACAATATTTCTCAAGGAAATATAACATCTAGAAATACTTCCAAGAATGTACCTCTTTGGTGCTGACAACCACATTAGCTGAAAATCCAGTTTTGAAAACCTTGTCCCCCTGTTCACTCTACTTACCTTGCTTCAACAGACTGATGAAAACAATGTAGAATTGAAATCATGTCATAGTATCCTAATTCAAGTTGTAGATGTGAACTCTTTAATTTCTGTTCTGCTATTGAAAATAGGTCAAAGAAATACTATGTTGTAGTTAAAGTAAACCATTGATTTTACATATGAAAATATAGCCACAGAGCTGACAACAATTTTTCTCCCGAAACTCTTTTGGAACATTAGAATATTTTCCAACTATAGTTTAGTTGGATTATCAATAAAGTATATTTACTTTCCACGCAAATTAAAAAGAAAATAAGCTAATAAATATGAATGACAAGGCAAGATCGCAACCCCAAAATAATTAAACTGAGAATGAAATCCAGAAAACCTGGTGTAGCCTCCCAGATATTGAAGTGTTTATGTCCTAAAATCACTTTTTATATCTACTGACCACTTTCTGGGAAACAGACTTAGCTGAGGAAGCAAAATTAGGAAGCAAAACGTGGTTGTAAAACTAGGCAGATCAAAAGAAATGTGATCTAACCAGGGAAACTAAGCCACCTACAGAACTGGCAGACTGTCAAAGCTCAAACTACAGCTCCTGTAGAGTACTACAGACATGTTTTCAAATCAAAATTTCAGGCCCTCAGTTGAAATATATTTCTTTCTGTATTACTATCAGAATGGAAAATGTAGACAACTAGCTTCATTACATTAAAAAACTGCCAAGAGAGGAGGAAATAATCGTTAACATTTGTTGCTAACAATGTAGTTAAACAAAATATTCCTGAATAAAAATTCAAATATAGTTCAGCAGATGGGCAGTCTCAAAAATCCATTTATATATGTAATAAAGAAAACTGCTATTTTTGTAAAGATTAGCGTTAATAAGGAATCTCACAAAATGTTCTTAGTTATGTGTTGGGCACTGTTATGTTATAGATGATTTATGATGATATGATATAGATACAACACATAACTTACTTATGTGTTGTAGATGGTTTACGGGTTGGTTTGGCCTGGTTCCATGAGTAGTATGGCAGAGGAATCTGCGGATCCACGCTTCCAGAAACAAGGAACCCCAAATAATTAAAAACAGCAGCAATAATCTGAGGAGAAACAAACTAATTTACTAAATATGGTGTTGGAATTCAAGATAACACACTATAGTACGGTATAAGTAGAATTGAGACTAATAAATAAAATGTAATGAGAGAAAGAACGTCCAAAAAAGCTGAAGACTTTGCACTAGTGGCATGCAGTCAGGACGAACAGAAGCAAGAGAGCCTGATGATCGAAAAGAGGGACATTGGTTGATCTACCAAGGCCTTTTATGTGTTCCTCTTGAGCAGGAATGATAACAGAACAGTGAACAGTCTTCTGGGGTATGTAGTTCTTCTCTTCCAGGCAGGTGTCCAGAGCATTAACTCTTCAACTCAGTGCACTGCATGACATTATGATGTGGAATACCCATAACCAAAAATCATAAAACCATAATATCACAATATCTGCCAGATTTGAATTAATATAGGTGTCATTTTTTGAAGTTTTATCTAGGTGAAGAGTGTGTTCCTTGAAGTCTACCCCATTGCACTTTGGATTCTATCATGGAGTTGTCTTTGAGCACATGAACTAAATTATTTTGGAGTGTAATTTTAAGAGAGAGCATATTCCAGACTACAGCACATCAACCACCTCTTTCACTCTTTGAAACCAGATTAAAAATAATCCAAATATATTTTTAATGAAGTAAATGATTCATTGGTATATATTTTTAACTGAAAGATACAGTGTCTAATTCCTCAGATAACATTCTCTTCAACACATTTCATTTGCCCTCTTGATAATCTCCTGAAAGTGTAATGTAAGTATTTAACATATTTGACGTGACTAATAAAGACAACCTTCTGACAAAGTTTTCATACATACAAACATATACAACCGTAAAATATTTTAAAGTGAGTCCTGAGAAAACATCATCTTGAAAAGTAAAGCCAACTGAGGAAAACAAACAAACAAACAAACAAAACTACAGGAAATAAGTTACAAAATTTTGTAGAGTGTGACAAATGAAATTAAGCTTAGGCCATTCCATCTAATAAGGAAAAGCAAAGCGAAACACCAAGTATGCTCCATTTCATAGATGAACACACCCAGATCACTACCTATCATGATTATAATAAGCACTCACACTCTCTACTTGACAGCTGCAAATATCTGCACTCCTGTAAGTTTCTTTCTCTGTATGTAAGATTGGCTCCTCATTCATCAATTGCTTGTCCCAGCTGGTCTAGTGGATTTATAGCTTCTGATTACCGTTATCTTTACATTGATGTGCATTTAATTAAGACGTATCTTCATTCTAATCTTTCTATAACTGAAAGCAGAATCATGCCCATAGGCTCTAATGTCTTTCACATTATAACAAAAGACATTTTCATCATTTTTGACTAGAGATGCTTGTTTTACCCTTATGTTCTATTCCTTTTGCTCACATTGGTCTGATCTCCTTACAACTGATTTTACAAATAGATTTTAATTAAAACAGATACTATGTAGCTCTTTGTGTTGCTGTGTTATCTTTCCCCAGTGGTCCCAACTGTCAGAGACAGAATGTTTTTCAATTTTAATTTAGTTTAATTGCAGTGTTTTTCCCATTTTTCTCCTTATTCCATGTATCCAGTCACCGGGTAACTGAGTGCCCAAAGTAGCATGGCATTTGATTAATCAACTTCACAAATATTCTGCATCATGAAACACGTGGCGGGAGTATGCCATACACTATTGACTAAAACAGAAGTTAAATAATGACTATTTGAATTTATTTTTTCCCGATGGTTTGTTGAAAGAGGCTTCCTGTTCTCAGCTCTTACAGAATCACAGAATCACAGAATCACAGAATTGTAGGGGTTGGAAGGGACCTCCAGAGATCATAGAGTCCAACCCCCCTGCCAAAGCAGGTTCCCTACAGCAGGTCGCACAGGTAGGCATCCAGGCAGGTCTTGAACATCTCCAGAGAAGGAGACTCCACCACCTCCCTGGGCAGCCTGTTCCAGTGCTCCGTCACCTCACTGTAAAGAAGTTCTTGCGCATGTTTGTGCGGAACTTCCTATGCTGCAGTTTCCAGCCGTTGGAACAATGTTGGAATTTAGCATACCAAAGCAAATCTATGGAAAATAAGTTTTATTACAGTCTCCTGCCACCTGAAAAAAAGAAAAGAGAAAAAAAAAGGTAGGCTCACATATAAAGTTTTATACTCTTAATCACTCTTAATCTAGAGATGGACGTCCTACTTCGGGAAAAAATGCAGTTATAAACTTAATTTGATTTACGTGCCTCCCTCAGCTGAAAAGGAAGATTGCATCTTAATCCACAAAATTTTAGGAAGTTTAATGACAAAGTTTTATTCCTCTTCATAGTCATTATTCCCCTGAACATCTGGATGTTTAGTGAAAGATGAGAGGAGACAGAAAACAAGAACTTTTACAGTCTTACAAAACAACAGAACTGCATGTTTTTCAATGATGTACATGCACAAATTGGCTTCCTGAACATCCCTAGGTTCTCTAGACCTTAGTTACTCTTGCAGGTTGTTCTGTCAGCAAAAATAAGAATGAGAAAAGGAAATTTTCCTGTTCATATTGTACTATTTTATGACTTGCAATGTGTTTATATATATAAACTAGCAGAATGGAGTTTGAGTCACAAAGGAGGCTTGTTGACACCACCTTAATAAAATCAACAGGCAGAAAGAGTGACAGATAGAAGTTAACTAAAATTGTGGATGAACAAAACAATCATAACAATTTTGCAGGACAAAACTACTTATAGATTTTCAGTTGTCAATATAGTTGTTGTTTTTTCTGTCACATTTGTGTGAAAATTGTCACAATTTTTACCTTAGTTTAATTCACCAATAATTTTGTCCTAAATTATAGTTTTTAAGGATACTGACTGAACTTGAAATAGGTCAGAACTACTCACTGAAGAACTTGGAGATTCACATACCCTTGTTAACAGGGTAGATGTCATAGCTTTCAATTATGGGTAGTAACACTCAGCCACAAGTCTCTAATAAAAAACTCAGGATGAAGAATTATATTTCTGAGTGTTACTTAACACTTGAAGTGTTTGCTTAAACATGAGCTCTGCAGCAAACATTTTAACAAGGAAATTCCCCTGTGAGTGATCTGTAAAGATTAACACTAAGGCTTACAGTGGACTAATTCAAATCTGTTGCATTTTGTAGCTAGATAACAAAGAAGTGTGATCTCACTCAAAAATCTTCACACTAGACAAAGAAAGTTCTTTGTTTACTGTGTGGTACATTGATAAGGTCACATCTGTACTCTGCCTGCATGGTTCATCTCATCTCATTTTCCCTGTGCTCTGTTTATACCGCATTCTGAGTACTAGTCAGTTAATGCATGGTAGTTACATGCCTGTAAATCGCTTCTGTGCCATGTAAAGCAACAGCTGAAAAAGGAACTCTTGTGATTCATTTCACCAGCCTTCCACAAGAGCCCAAACTGTGTGTTAGGCAATCATACTTTTCTGTCTCATCTTTCTGTTCCTCTAGAGGTGATGTCAATAAGAACACATCTGTTATGGCAATGGCACTAAGAAAAAGCAAGCTTCTCTGACTCCATCACAGGGACGGAATCCAAAATGTTTACTTTCCACAGTCACCTGTGTAGGCAACAGCAATGTGAATTATTGAGGAAAAAAAAAAAAATAAAATTAGTTTCCTTGCAAAAATTTTGTTTTAGATGTGTTTTTCATTGACAGTCATACTTATGCCGCTACACTGCCTGTCTCGCATTTGGCATAGGGTAGATATTCATTCCCTAAATGGTATTTCAGATATCTACCCTACCATAACACATATTCCTAAAGCCTGTATTGCAGTATTCTGTTGATGCAGTCATGTATCAAGAGGTTAAAACACTAGTGACTAACAAATGAAGTATCACAAAACTAAAATGCATCGTAAAATATGGTCTTATTCTAGAATAGTTCAGAAAAAGAGAAGTAATAAGTTTTTCCTCTTAAAGAACATAAAAATCTTGTTTATAAAGATGCACTGCAGGTATCTAAATATGTGTCAAATCTCCACAGTAATTTCATGACATGAACTTCCAACAGCTCTATGACATTGCTACTGATTTTTCTTAATTTCTTTTCTTAATAAGAAAAATTACTTCTACATATTATCATGTGAATTTCTGGAGGTACACACTAAGGAGCTGGTGTACAGTAACTCAAATTAGATGCAGCATGTCTCTGCTTAATTTACTTCATGCTGTTAATTACCCATCTAGAGAGATTTTAATGATGCCACATTTAATAATCTAGGCCTATCTGTGTATAAACACACATTTAAGCTGAGTGGAATTGATTCTACTTTGGTACATGACTGGTTAGAGTAACCTGGGAATTTCATGTAATAGGATGTTGAAGAGGCTGTTTTTTACCAGTCTTCTTGTCAGTAGCGCATTGATAGTGTAGAAGGCTTCCCTTGGAGCCATTTCGACCTGTCAAGACTCTTGTGGCAAATCACTTAATTCCTTGGTTCCTTTTCTTTTGCAGTCCAGAACAAAGGGCTCAGCCATGGGTCATTATACACTTGATACATACTCTACAAAGAGCTATGCTTCAGAGGCAGTTCTTATACTTCTCACAGAGCCCATCCTCTGCCATGCTTCTCTAACTTTTGCTAAAAAATATTATGCTTTGAACAGAATAAAAAAATCTCTCAGCGAAGGCATATTAGCAAATTTCAAAGTCTTGCTATGGTAAGACTCCTCCACTTAGACACAAAAACTGAAAGAGGATAGGCATAAACATCTTCAACTAGGTCTCAATGTGATTCTTAAATCAGCATGGAACTCCTGGTAGACTCTTCCATGTTTAAAGTGAAATACATATACTGGAACTCGCTGAATTAGAACCAGGAATATTATCTGCTTACATGTTGTTTCACAAATTCACTTTGGTGACAATTTCATTTATCTTTCAGATATTTTATTTACACATGGCCTTCTACTACCAGTGCAGTAGATGCAGTGATATCTTCTTATTCTCTGTTTTCCACACCGGAGTTCTATTTCACAGAACATATTTCTTCAGCTAGTTGGTCATGTTCAACCCGATCTACTATCCTCTATACGAGTATTGCACTACAGGGAAACTTGGTTGAGTAATAATTAGCAGTACTTTCCATCAACTTGCAAGACTTCAGCCTATAGAAACATGTTCAGAAGATAAAATTGTGCATTTGTAAACACAGATAAACTTGACTGATCTGTGCCTTTAGGAACTTAGACTGATCAGGGAAGGAAAACTGCTGATTTTCTTTACAGCACATTCCATCATCAGTCATGAAGACGAAGCCTATACAGAGAGAAACATTTTATGGTTTGCATGAGGAAACGTGCTCAATGTTTTATTTAAACACAAATAAGTAAGCAGTAGGAAAGTTTGGAATTGATTTTATAAATTTCACAAATAACTGTTATAGTCTTAATCTGTCCTGGCTCCTCTCATCATGCCCAGTATATTAAAGTTCTATTTAATGTTCTGAAAACTATAGGAATAGCAAAGTGTTTGAGCAAAAGAAAATAGAAGTTAGGAACATGAGAGTTCTGTAAGAAGAATCCACTGTCATCTCTTTATCCAGAGAAATGACATTGCAGACATCTTGCAGTGCAACTTGTGCACATTTTAAAAAGAACGTGAATGACTTATTGAAACTCTTCCAAACTCACATTAACCATAATGAACTGACCAAAGAAGATCACTGTGAAAAGAAAAAGTTTAAATATCAGACAAAAAAATATTTCTAAGCTCTTGAAAAATCATAATATGGTCTTTGAAATTTTACAGCTTATTAGACTTAGCCGATCCCTTTTCTATGTATTAGCATAGACTGAAGAATTCTTTAGATCGGATTTAATGGCAGAGCAAGTAGTTGCTTCTTGACTGTACTTCTAAGGTGACAATTTGCATTATACCAGTTTCAAGATAAATAACTCTTCCCTTTACGTGAATTGGAACACATTTCTTTTAGTTCCTCTACAATTATATGTTTTTGGTCTCTAGAGGACATAAATAGAATTTTTATTCACATAGTTCCTTTTCTGAAAGAATAAGCCTCTTCATAATAAACAGGGCAATTTTACATGTCAGAGTAGTCCACACTATTTTTGATCTTACCAGGTGAAATGTCCCTTAAAAGTTCAAATGATATTTCACTAATCACAGAATCACAGAATTGCTCAGGTTGGAAAAGACCTGAGTTGGAGGAGTGTGCTACTTGACATCATTCTTACTAACAAGAAAGGGATGGTCAGGGATGTGAAGGTTGGATGCAGCTTGGGATGAAGCAGTCATAAGATGATGGAGTTCAAGATCTTCTGTGGAAGAAGCATAAGTAGGATTGTTAGTGTGGGCTTCAGGAGAACTACTGGTTGACATTTAAACACCTTCTTCCAAGCTCAATATCAGCTCATACCTATGAGTAAGAAATTAGGGAAAGATGGCAGAAGGCCTGTGTGGATGAGAAAGGAACACATGGGTAAACCAAAAGGAAAGAAGAAGGTTCATGCAATGTGGGGAAAGGGCCTGTCTACTTCAGAAAAAATTTAGGAATGTTGTCAGAACATGTAGGGATGCAATGAGGAAGGCTAAGGCTCTCTTGGAATTAAGTCTTGCAAATAAGGTAGAAGATAACAAGAAGATGTTTTTTTTTAAGTATGTCACCAGTAAAAGGAACACTAGGGAAACTGTGAATCCCCTACAAAATGAGTTAAGTTCCCTGGTAACAGGTGATGTTGAAAAGATGGAGATACTCAATGCTTTCTTTGCTTCAGTCTTAACTGGAAAGACTGCTCCTCAGGAATCCCAGACCATCTAAGTAAGAGAAAGAGAATATGGGGAATGGGAGGTTTCTCTAGGGCTGGTGAGGAGGTGGTCAGAGAGCATCTAGCCAAATTCGAAGAACACAAATCCATGGGTTCCAATGGATGCACCCACATGCACTGAGAAAACTGCCACAGTCCTGAACCTCTCTCTACCATCTTCAAAAGGTCTGGAGGATAGTCAGTGTCACTCCAGTCTTCAAAAAGGGCAAGAAGAAGGATCCAGGAAACTACAGGCCAGTCAGGTTCACCTCCATCCCTGGAAAAGTGATGAAACTACTTGTTCTGGATATCATGTCCAAGCAATTGCAAAAGAAGAAGGTTATCAAGAGTGGTCAACATGAATTCACCAAGTGGAAATCATGCTTGACCACTCTGGTAGCCTTCTATGATGTCATCACTGGCTGGGTGGAAGGGGGGAAGCAGTGGATGTGTATCTTGACTTTAGCAAGGCATTTGACACTGTCACCTGTAACGTCTTTATTATGAAACTTATGTAGCATAGATTTCCTAGAAGATGTCCAGTTGAGGGCCACAAAGATGATAAAGGTCCTGGAGCATCTCCCTTATGGGGAAACACTGAGTAATCTGGGTCTATTCAGCCGATGGAAGAGAAGACTGAGGGAGAATCTGATTAATGTTCATAAATACCAAAAGGGAGGTGGTAGGCAAATGCATGAGGCCAGGCTCTTAGTGCTGTGTAGTGATAGAACAAAGAATATTGGCCTAAAAGTTGAATTTAGGAAATTCCATAAGAACGTGTGGAAAAATTTCCTTACAGTAAGAGTGATGGAGCAGTGGAACAGGTTGCCCAGAGAGGTTGTGGAGTCTCCTTCTCTGGAGATATTCAGGACTTTTTTAGACTTCTACCTGTGCAACCTATTGTAGAGTACCTGATTTAGCAGAGGGATTGGACTCAATGAATTCTTGAGGTCTCTTCTAATTTTGTGAGTTTGTGGCAGTCCAGCTAAGACTGGTGATGTGCTCCATGACCTTCAAACTGGTATGGGGCCTGATGTTATTGTATTATAAGACAAAGGTTGTCTTCTTCCAACCTTGCGGTTCTGTGATTCTGTGTGATTCTGTGATTCTTTTCTGGTCTAATTCTGGAAATTTGAGGCTTCAGCTCAGTCAGCATAGCAGTGCAGGGCTCAGAGTTGAAGATTTGTCCAGATTCCAGAAAATCCATCTGATCACACTTTTCCCATCCCAAAAGACAATGCACATCACTTTATCTTCTGAGGGCTGCATCTTGAACTTTTTCTTTGATAAAGAATTCACATGTTGCCATTTCATGGAATGTTGTTTTGATTCTGGCTTATAGTGGTGGCATGAAAACTCACTACTGGTAAATATGTGATCCAGGAAACTAATACCTTCGGCTCTGTGTCGGTTCAATAGGTCCTGACAAACTTACATACAGTAAGCTTTCTGTTCCCGTCTGAACATTTTTGGGACACATCTAGCACAAACTTTGCAATATTCCAACTTTGTCAATGTCATTTCCAAAGTGCTGAGGCTGATATTCAGCTTCATATACGAGTTCATGCTATAATTCACCAATTTGCGCAGATGAGCTGATCTAGACAATCTTCATTTCATGGTGTGACAGCTGTGCACGGCCATATGGAACATGGCTTGTCTTTCACTTTCCCGTTGCCACCACTGAAATGCACTACCCATCACCTCACTGAATTCACATCCACTTTTGGATCTCCATAAATGTTTCAGCTTATGTAAATCAATGTCAGTGAGTACCATTTTTTCCACATGGGGGAATTCAGGGACACACCTTCATTTCATATGCACTTCTATGTCAGATGCCAATTTGTCAGGCTGCCTCTCTGCTGCCATCTGTCACACAATAATACAATGTAATGCCAGACCACCAACATCCACCTCTGACACTGTGGACCAACATGATAAAAATAGAAGAAATTATTCTTGAAGGAACCCTCATAATTTATCACTTACTACCTCTAAGACCCCTCCGAGTGGTGCATTCATGTATCCTATTTGTTTAGTTCTCCATTTTTATTTGACTAATGAAGAAAAATTGTCTTACGCACTCATAGTCAAGTGGTTGTCACATCCCACCTATTAAGGGAGGGAGAGGTGATCAAATACACAAATCTTCCCACAAAGATAAAGATGAAAATGACACTTGTGGTCCAAAAACAATCATCAATTTTAATGAGAATCTCTGTGCTACTATAATCTTAGAAGTATTGGTACCCTTACAATTTTATCTATCTAAGCTATGCTTAGATAGCTTAGATGAGCTATGAAACTTCATAAGAAGATGAAATAAGCCTTGCTTTGCTTTACAAAGTTATGAGAGGAAAAAAAAAAAAAAAGAAGAAGAAGAAAAGGAGATCAGACAAGAAATGAACACACAGAGCAAGACATCTGTGAGTTCCAATGTTGACCACCCCGTGGCACTGAGGGGGATCCTTAGTCTATGAGAGCGTTTATCCAGAAGTTCCAAAGTCCCTAAGGTATCAAGTCCCCCAGAACTTCTCTCAGGAATCTTTTTATGCCTGCTAGATTTGGGGAGTTCATCAGCATCCAGTAAGTTCATTGTCAATGCTTGCCATCAGCAACTTCATAGTCAATAATCTCGTAGTCAGAACACCACAGTAAACAACTTTGCTCCCATAGGAGTTTTGAACAGAGCAAAACGCTGTCCTATCTCCACAGAGCTGCCTCCTCCGACCATGTCTTCAGCCTTTATTTTGTTGTCATAGCGATAGTCTTATTTTGCAAGTGTTTGAGACAGTTCCAGGCATACCACAGAAGAAGTGCTTTTCCTTGGTCTACTACACTGATCCTCTAATTCTCTGAAGATTAATAGGAGTCCACTGTCTTTTACAAATGTTTAGATGATCCTTCTTTTGAAAAAAAAAATATATATATACATACATCAACAACAACAACATTATATAGGACATTGTATGACAATTTCCATCTTGGGAAAAGATTAAACCAGCTATCTGGACCTTTTAGAACAATGATACTACAGAAAAAAGATGAAGAAGGACTGATATATATCCACACATACGCAGAGTTACTTTGTCATTCAAAAGTGCTTTAAAGCACCATAAATTATTCAGTGATTATTTTTAGCGTCTGTTTAATTTAACAAAATAAGAAGAGACAAATTGCATTATTAGATCTTTTAATATCTGGGTATTATGATTTTTTTCACAAGTACATATACATATATATAGACATTGTGCATACATATGTTAAATGTAACTTTTGTCAAAAATAATTCAGCCTTTTATGTTTGTACAATCAAGGAATATACAGATGATATAGTGTATCCAAGAGTTTGGCTTATGTAGTTGTTATCCGAGAACAGAAAATAGGGACACTCACCCTATCCTGGACTCACATGGGAAACTCCAGTGGAGTGGATCTCCAGAAGAGATCTTTCCCCACTGGTAGTCAGCTCTTAAATGGATCTAGGAGAGGACAATTTGTCCAAACTGTCAGTATCAAAGAGATGTTACTGAAATACAGAAATATTACATCTGCTGCCTTCCTTTCATGTACCGCGCAGGTTATTTTATCATATAAGGAGATCAGATTACAAAGGCAGGATTTTCCCTTGATGAATCTCCTTTAACTATGCTCGATAATGGCTTTGTTTTCTAAGTGCCTTTCAACAGCACACAGGACAACATTCCACATAATTTTTTTCAGGGACTGAGGTTAGACAAATAGGTCTAATGGATAAAATGTTGGATATTTTCCAGTTGGCAGGGAACTGCCCAGACAGATTCAGTATCTTAAAGTATCAGGACATTTGTGCATCATATCAAAAAGTTATGTATACCAAACTTGCTTGTAACTTGCTTCTATCTAAGCTGGCTGCAGTAGCTGGCATAGTGGGAAACAGAGAAAGTTGGACCAGTTTCAGCCAACTGATTGTGAGAAATAGATCTCATCTCCTTTATGCTTCTCCTTTCACATTAAGCTCTGCTGACAGATCCCAGTAATTTGTGCTGTTGGGATAATGGCCCTCGCATTTTTTAAACCATGAAGAAATGAGTGCTCAAGGATGAAGTCTTGCATTTCCTTGTGTAATACTCCCAATTCCATAAATGAGGGTCAGAGCCCAGAGCCAAGAGTTCATCGAACAAAAATTTCATTATGCAGGGATTTCTCCCCTAGGCACTTACCACTTAGTTATTACCCCCTTCTGTCAAACAGATGAAAGGTTTGACCTACTTCTTTTCTAAACACTTTCAGAACAACAAAAAAAGGTTCCAGAGAAAGAAAAATATATTTTCAGAATATGGAAGATGTGTCCTGCTTGGTTATCTCACTTTCTCACCAGGTGTTTTTCTGACTGCAAAGAAGTACAAATAATTTGCAGTCACAGTACACAGGTAGACACAAAGCCCTAAACAGAACAATAAACAAGCTCACATCAAGGAAGAAAAACATGAAAATTACTGGGTTTATGGCTTATTACAGGCTTTTGGATTATTTCACACACAAGAGCAGCTAAGCAGGCCTGTGATTTCCCACTGACATCATACCATCCTTTCCCATGAGCAGAACAGGAAAGAAGAAGAAAGACAGCAATGGCAGATCTGACATTTAACATGCAAGATGTGAGAAAGAAAATCCATTTCTCCACAAATCAAAGAAAATGTTTGTACCAATTTTTGGGTCATGAAGCTTCTGAGTTATGCCCAGTCTCATTCAAAGTCCATTACTTCTTTCACATCAACACCACATTTTGATTCACCACTGCTGTCATAGAGAATATGTCATTCATGCACCTTCCCTTTACAGTCAGCTATATAAAGTATCATGTAAAACGTGTTCTGCAAATAGATATTACATCCTATTTCTAACAGCAATGCCGGGCTGGGTCACTTATGTTAACAAAACAAACAAAAATCCATCAACCCTGTGGTGGTAGATTTGGAAAAAAACACTTTGAAGAGATAAAGAAAAATGTGCTGCTGGGGGTGGTGAATACAAAAAGGTTGCTCTTCTGTAGCTTCAAGTTCTCCTGCTTTTTGAAGTGGGAATGGTCTCTCACATTCCTCCACCCCCTGGACATCTACTCACTGATTCTGTCACAAAATTTCTGAGGAGATATTTGTCTGCAGTAGTGCAAATTACAAGTTCACAGCGGTCTGAAAGGTAAGAGTACATCCCCGCAAATGCAACTGCAAAGTGAGGATCCATCCCCACTGCCTGTTTACTCCCTGGTGGCAGTACCTCACTGTGTGATCTGCCTCTAGAAAGCAACACTGCTCTCTTTGTTGCAGAAATGGTAGAGTGAAACCAGCCAAATATATAGCACAGGAACGATGGCTGATCCACATGCATCTGAGATGTCTCTCTTGCTGTATGTGTCAACATCTCACATATGCTTCATGTAAATATAAATGCTTAGTATTTGAGTTCAGCCAAAACATTTCACAAAATCTGCCTAAGCAGTAACTTCAGTAAACCAGATACTAAAAGTTCTATTCATGCTAAGACAGCAAGTTTACTACAATAATGGAAGTCCTTTCCAGTGGTTAATAGTATACACACAAAAATTTTCCTTATTTGGAAAGGATGTTCTGCACATCAGCTAACAGTTTGGTTTCTTATACAGCCTTGATGCAGTTCTGCCACAGATTAACTCATATTTTTTCTTATAGAAATAAAAAGCTGTATTTTTTAAAGCTCTCATGCCTAATTCTATCATTAACAAAATGCAAGTTGTTCATAACATTTTCTCAGAGGGATGTTTTGAGACAATCTTTGGGATTTTTTTAGAAGTTTAATTATCCTACAGATCAGTAGGGAAAGAGGGAGAAGAGTGTATTGATAGGTCATACCTTTATTTTATTTCTTTTTCTTTACAGCTACTAAAGAACATAAGACCTGCCAGAAACCTATTTTGAACAAAAGAATGAAAGATGAGTCAGAGGCCTTAACTTGAACTACTTCGACAGTTTTGATGTCACCTTGACCTAAAACACTGCCATAATTTTCAAGTCATTCCTCCTCTGATGCTATAGAATTGTGAATGTTTTCCTTTGGATTAGAACACATGTATGTTTCATGCCATTGTGCTGTTTCTAAGTACTAGGTTTAAAGAGCAACTTGCCCACATCATTAGGAAAACTAAGTTTTTAAGTTTTTCTAAACTATCTTTGTGGCACAAGATTTTTTTATTATTATTTTTATTTTTGCTTTGCTTAATGAGGATCTTACTTGTATAGACAATTGAGTGATTTCACTAAAGGAAAGCATAGCTAAAATGAAAAAGACAGCAATGCTCAGACTTGTTCTGAAATCTTTGTAAGGCAGTTGCACCGACATAAAATTGCCCAAGCAGGGATTTCTTTTACCAAAAAAAAAAAAAAAAAAAAAAAAAAAAAAAAAAAAAAAAAAAATAAAGCCTTACATAATATAATTTTCAGTAATACTACTTTTCAGTTTATAAAATAAAATAATGAAGAAATACAAAATTTAACAAAAAATTCTCCTGAAATTCATAAAACATGGATGGATGAGTTATTTCTTTAACATTTTCTCAGGTTACTCTTACTTCTCAGAAGTAGTGGAAAATATTTCCATTTGTAGTAACAATATCAAAACACATTTTTCAAGCTTTGTCACTCTGTTCTTGTCCCTCTCTGGTCAGTTTCTTTTTCATTTCTGAAAATCAGTGTATCTTCTGCTTTCACCTTGAATTTGCACTGTATTCTTACAATGCATTTTGGGGACAAAACTCTAAGACTAATATAACCAGAATATCTGGATGTTGTCTCCTAGTTATTCATAATTACCAAGTTCAACATTTCTACATGTTTTGATGTATTTCATGAAGATGGATCCTCAACGCTACAGTTTAAATGATAGCATTTCTATATCAATCACTTTCCTCAGTTGCTTTATCTCTTTCAGCAGTTTCACTGAGTACCTCCATTTTCTGATATTCCCCTGAACTAGTTTCAGCTATTGGATTGTAGATCATTAAGTTTGACAAAACCAAATGTATGGATTAATACATATAATAATGTCATGCACCTGTCACTCCATTCTTTAAGCTTATATATATGTTTTTTAAAGAAAAGGTAATATGCTGCCATAACATCTACTATTAAGTCACAGAATTCTTCAAGTTTGAAACTTGTTCAGTCTGTGAAAACAGATTCCACTTAGACAGGTAACCTAAAAATAACATTTGTCCCAATCCAAAACTGTGAATAACCACTTTCGTCACACAGAAAAATCATCACTGGTTATTCATTCAAGGGATTCAGAAAACTTAATTCCCAAAGGTGAGAAGTAATGGGAGATTTCCAGCAGGTTATGGTGAAGAAACAACTATAGTAAATGCCATGTCGTGCTTCTGTATGAGTGCTACCAGCACAGTTCAGAAGAGCAGGAATTCTTGTTGTATTTATTAATGATTAAATAAGAATTGCAGTGAGGAACTGTGGATCTTTTTTTACACTGAACATCACTGAGAAGAGATTTTTACATGCTCCAGAGGAGAAATCTTGTTTAAAATCATTTAATGAAGTTTGTTCACTAAAATGCTACACTTATTTGGGATTACATGAAACTCCATATTCTAATTTTATTATGGTCTTAGATCCAAAGCTGTAGCTTAAGTGTTCATTTCTCATACTTTTTACTCATCAGCATGTATTTGAAAGACGTGATAAATAAAATGGCAAGGGTGACAAAGTCTTAACTGCACTGCTACTAAAACACTGTTCTCCAATCCAGGGTTTACTGTCTGTGGCAATTAGTGTTTAACCAACAAGGTAGCAATTTCATATTTGTTAGGGTTTTTGTATTTCTTTGTTTCCGTGTTCTTTTTTTTTTTTATCCGGGTACACTGGATATAAATTAACAGTAATAGTAACTGTAAGAATACTGCAGAATTTATCAGAGAATAATTCAGCTAAGTGGTTATCTGCATGCGAACATTCCTCTTATAAGTATTTTTTGAGAAATTTGTAAGCTGCTTACAAGAATTTTGTTGCAAAAGGAACTCAGCATACCAGAATTTAGTCAAATTTTACATTGACTTTGCTACTGATAATACTTTTTCTCCTATTACAAGTAAAGAAACAGTGCAAAAATAGTCTGTATGTGCAGACTATACAGGCATAGTCTGGTATCACACACAGGTATCACACACAGAGGTCTCAGGATTGTTTATACACCGTTCTTTAATATATATTTGCTTCCTAAAAAGAAATATCTCTTTTGAGAATGTCTATTAATAACAGTGAGATTTCTTTCATAGTATTGTTACCAAGAAAGGTGGACTTCATATTTGTTTCCCCAGAAATATAGTTTTATTTTTATTTTTGAGAAGAAATTTTATACCTTAATGTTTATTATTATTGTTATTATTATTAATTTAAAACACAAATACGGTCCTTTCCCTGAGTAGCACTAGCATTTACAATCGAACTACAGAAGCCAATATTTTTCTGGATGTATGCATTTTTTTATTGTTTTACAGAGATTAATTGAAAGATTGCAAATAAAATAACTTTATCATAAAGATGTAAGGATGTCAGTGGATAGGTGTAGTGGAAGTGCTAAGTCATGGCTTGAAGCAGTGACCGAGCACCTGGTAGGAAGGTAGGGCCTACCCAGGGGAGCTCAGGTACAAGCAGCACACCTGAAGGACAGCCATTTAGCAAGTGGATGAAGTTCTGTGCATTTGGGGAGATGTAGAAACAACAGTGGAATAAGTACCCAGCAGAAAAAAAAGCAGCAGAACATGCTGTGTTCTCATTGGTGGGCAGTTGTCTTGCTATTGGCTATGTGTCTTCAGAGGCAGCTGCTATGGACACACCAGACCTCTCTCACCCATTTCCCAGCAGCCCTGGCAACTGCCTTCACCCACTGACACCAAAATTGCCCTTCCTTTCTCTCTTCTCCACAATCCCATGTGCTGGTCAGATAAAGCTTGAGAAAGAAGGGTGAGCACCAAGGAATATATGGCACATCGTGCTTATAGTTTGCCATTGATGCTACAAGATACATAACAGCAGTGCCCTCAGCCCATCCTAAGTACTCACTGTCCCTGCATTTCAAGAGACCAGGGAAGGGGCTGTGCCACATATCCCTCCAGTTGCATCTCTTTTGGGACAGCCTATAAGCATTTGTCCACAAGAATTTCAGTACAAATACTGTCTTATTGGTAATATACATATTCTTGTGGCTCATATAGCACTGATAGCCTGATACAGAATGTTTTTCATCGATGTAAACAATGTTTAAAATTGGGATTATAAAATATATAAAATCAAGATGTTTAAAATTAGGATTATTAACTCCTTGAAAAATTACTCGTTACCTTGGAGCACTATACTTACTACATTCAAACTAAAGAAAACAACCACAATAGTTGGAATTTATCTTCTATTTCAGGATCACCTTTATTTTACAACTAGCTTTGTATAATGCCAGTCTTATTTTTTGAAAATGATAAGACAATACATGGCAACAAACACTGCAAGCTCTCAACAGTTTTGCTAAAATGGAATGTTCACAATGATAAAAGTCATAGCATAAGAGACTACCCTGACTTAACCTAAGTGTTTTGAACAAGAGTAAATGCTTAAGGCTTAACTAGTTACAAAAAAAAAAAAAAAAAAAAGCATTAGAAAAGATTATTCATTAAATAAATATACATGTGTGTATCATGAACAAGATTCAAGAAATGCAACAGCACATGTTTAAATACAAGCACCAACTGCAAAGTGTCTTAGATGCATACTTATGTGCTATGCCGAAGAGATTTTGCAAGTGAAGACATTTGCCTGCTTCACTGACTCACATCTAGTTATAACTAAAAAAAAAAAATCACACAAAAAAAAAAGCCAACCAAGAATATCTAACTAATGTTTTACACTGAGATACTTTTCTCTCTGCCACCATCCCTTTACAATGGTACAATGGTGGAAATGAATAATTATGAAGAAAACACCCTTGACACTAGATAAAATATTTTACCCGTGCATCTTTTAAACATATCATGTCTTGCTGTTTGAGAAACAAGCAAATGAGGACTGTAACAACTACACCAAAGAGCTCTGCAATGACTAACAAAGCTAAAAGGATTAACATATACTATTTCTTTCATGAGGGAAACAATAGAATTCTGGAAGATCACACAGATAAAACACTTGCAAAAAAAAAAAAATCTGCTTGTTTTTTGTTCTTTTTAAATAAGTAGAGGTTTCTGTTAGTACTATTTGTAGTTTTGAAGCACATGGCTGCTGGCAACCACTGAAGAATGACATCATTTTTGACCCTAGCAATAAGAGTGATAAATATAAGAGGATTATAAACCATTTTCCATATGCTTTAATGCTACTTCCTAGCTTGTCAGAAATGATTGCCTTAGAAGCAAAGTAGTAAATATGTAAAAGTCTTCCTTGTTCGCAGATTTAGCTTGTTAACTGTGAAGGCAACATTAGCATAAGTATCTTCTAAATAGTGCCATTACTGCTTCGTTTCTGCTCATGAGGCCAGACCAGAGATAGCTGTGCTTATCACCACCTACCCTCAGGAAAGACCTTACTGTGCCCTTTGGACACCACCTCTCTTCTCTTGCCTGGCTTACTCTCACAGCCTCTTTGTTACTACAGGCCAACAGTCCCACCCCAGCATGCCCAAATTCCCATTGCTCCGATGCACTTGACACCTGATGTTATTTATTGAACACTGCTGCCTCTTCTTTCAGGTCCATGTTCTGGCTGCTGCTGGAAGCACAAAACTAGTTTGCCAACACAATGCACTTCAGCTCTGTGGGTAACAAGCATCAGGGAACAGCTGTGAACATCTATTTCTGCATAAAATCTTCAAGGGCATGGCTATTGGGTTCTTAATCCTCTCTCCAGAATGCCAAGATTTTCTTCCCCTTCCTATGGGCTGCAAATGGCAGGAACATCGGAAGACAGCTGTTGCCTGTTGTATTTTTATTTACTAATTTACAGCATTAAGGTCAACCCATGAACTGGTGTGCCAAACTATTAGATGCTTAAAAACACTAAGATAAAATGAATTTTTAAAAAGCCAACAATATTTTTTAATTTATTTTAAAAGATTTCTCACTTCTTTTTTTTGTAGACTGTTGGAATTAAAACCAAACAAGCTCACAGTACGTACATTAAGACACATTTTTTCCCAAGGAAAAGGAAAGTAATGCTAATATATTATTGCATTCTTCTGTAAATCTATTCATTTTTATATTTATTTTATTTCATGTCTAATCAAACAAGCTGGTGTCTGGGATTACATGGCATAGAGGACTTTAAGTATGCAGCATGTTGAGTTAGTAGTAGAAGGAAGTCTGTAGTTAGAAAGGAAGACAATAGAAACAAACCTCTTGAATCAAACCTACTGTATTTGCCAACTGTACGTTTTCCAGACGTACGGCTGCCCTGCATGTCAGACAACACTGAAACTAGGATATCTGTTTCACGCTGCAGTTCTGGAGTCCTGGAAGCATTTACTTTCTCAAGGAACGCTTATGCAGTTGAAGCTTAAAGAGACTCTTAAAATATTGGCACCACTCACATGACAATAACAGCAGGATCAAATCTCCTATCAGAGCAAATGTAAGCAACATACTCGAGCATGTGCTCAGCACACATACAGTGCCACTAAATTCAACAGTAACACAAGATGCATAAAGCACCTTTGCAGAAGGGGAATTGAGTGGGGCAGACTCAACAAACTAAAAATGTCTGTTCTATGTCTGTCCTTAGTTAAGGGTAATGTGCATTAGTAAGGCTATACAAGGCTATATTCTTACAAAATAAAGACAACAATTTAGGTACCTGCACTCTCTCTCCAGCAGAAGCAGAGAACCAGTAACTAACATTTGTCTTTTTATAGAGTCAGTACAAAATGGCGAAACTCAGTAGTGAATGGATGGATCTTCCTTAAAGATTAATTTTGACAGGAAATATACTGCTCTATTGAATTTCAGGTGAAAGTGACTTGAAATAATCTATCTCACATTTTGTGTTTGAAACTGATACATTATTGCAATTTTTCACATAATTATTTTAAATAACTGATGATTGTTTACCTGCATCAGCTTGCCCTTTGATGTTTGTCATGTTATTTCTCTTTTAGAGAGCACTTACAGCTGCATTGTAGGATTGTTTTATCATCAGCAAACTGACATATCGTTATTACTTACTCAGAACTCCAGTCTTAATTTCAACATATTAACAGGAAAAAAATCACATAAAATTTAATAACACCAAGATGAATGCTTTCAGTTCTTCTCAACCTTCTGGCAAAAAAGGCTTATAGGATGCCTATATCCATACACACACAGATCAGGGAAAGTCATCAAAGAATTCTGACTCAAACAATTAACAGTATATACCTATGCTTATTGAGGGGAAGAAAAATCTCACACTGATATAGCACCATCACCATGCTACTAATTATACCTGTATAAACAAAACTAGATGTTCAGATATCAAGATATTGTGAATGCAATCATTCTATCTTTTCACTTTTTCAACCAAAGGAGTACTAGAACGTCTCAATGATCATCTAAGCATCAGACATTGGATAAAATCTCAGTTCACATTAAGAGAAACATAAATTTCAAAACAAATTTTTATATGGGCCAAGAATGCTCTAAACTAAATGAAGTAAAATCTCCAACCCTCTGACATCAAAATGCAGAAACCAGAAGTACAATGAAGAGAAGTCATCATCAATTACTCAACAGTTATCACATGGTACTCCGCGACCTCACTTCCCATTTCTTGAATTTTTTGAGAATCTTGATGAAATACTTTAATCTAAAACACTCTTCAAGTCTTAAAATATTTTTGTTCTTTTTTTGAAAAGATAAGAGAAATTGTGGAAACGATAAAAGAAATAATACTGCTTTCTTCAATTTGCCTTTTCTCAGAAGAGGGATGACTAAGTTATAGTGAAGACTGAAGACCTGCGGTGGATAGAAAGGCTACTGTTCTCAGCTTCTCCTGGCTGTTTCTTATGTCCTGAAAGTCACTATCCCTTCAAATTTTCCACCCCCACATATGATTTCCAAAATTAGTAAGATTAGCACCTGTATGGGAACTACTGAATCATGGCCTGAACCTCTGATTGATCACCTGAGGTGAGCACTGAGTCAGCCCTGGGAGCACAATAGGTGAAGGCAATTCACCTATGTGTGAACAGAAGGGATGGAGCCTGGCTCCACCTCTCCTAGACCCCATTTAAGGGCTGACTGCCACTGAAGAAGGAGCCCTCTCAGGAGATCACTCCTCTTGGAGACTTTTTCAGTGAGCCCAGGACATATGTAAGCTTTCCATTAATTTCTAATTATTCCTCTCCAGCGCGATAATCTTTCCAGTCTAACTTCTCTGTATACTTACTGATTATATATCTGTATACTCATTGATTATACAGCTCCTACAGAGCTAATTCTTCTGCTGTTTCAGCCAACCCAGTTCATTTGAGCCAAATCAGTTAACCAGATGTTTATACAAGCAGATTTTCCAGCAGTACAGGACATGAGAACATCCCGGAGGTGGACAGAGACACACAGCTGCACACAAGGAAGGAAACACCTATGTTGCTCCCCCTCACAATCATTCATAAAGCTCCCCTCTTTGTCTTCTTTCACCCTTTTCCTGCTCTACGTAGAGCCTCTTGGACAGATACAAGATACTTCATTTAGAATAATCATAACTTTAAATGACAAAAAGAATAAAATATTAAAGAAAACTAAAAATACACTTTGAAGAATCTGAAAAAATATTTGAAATGAAAATAATTTCTATTAATACCTGACGAATTAATAATGAGTTAAATACATATGCATATGTGGTTCTTTAGATAATTGACTCATTAGCTTTGACTTCATACTTTGGACTGGAACAGATCTGTCTTTGGGTCTGCTTGTGATGTGCACACACAAGCTCACATACCTGAGTAGATCTTTGCAATGGTCAGCATTTCTGATTTGAAGGAAGTGCAACTGTGCAAAGAGGAATCAAGAAGATGAGTAGAAATAAGGGATATGTATGGGCTGCATCATGAAAAGATCGAATGACTTCATAAAGCACAAAAGAGGTGCAAATGTATCACACATGTTTGGAGGAAATAAAATAAAAGTTATCCTCTTAAAGCTAAGAGATGAAGTACATGTAAGTGCATAAGTGCTAACAGTAAAGAAACAAAAAAATTGTAAATGGGAATAAGCTAAAAACATGACCAACTGTCAGAAAAAATCAAAACAAAACAAAATCGCAACAGCAAAGAATGCACTGAGACAAGACAGAAAAATCTGATGCAGCTAGTCTGAACTAAAAACTAAACTGAAAACGTGTAACAGCAATGCCTTGTCAACACTAAAGAGATGAGATGGAGGGCACAGCTCTGGAAAAATGGAACAAATGAAAGAGAGAGGTAGAGAGAGAAAAAAAAAGATAGGGAGGAGAGAAAGAAAGAGAAAAAAATAAAGGAAGAAAGGGAGAGCAAGAAAAAGGAAGAAAGGAAGAAAGGAAAGAAGGAAATAAGGAAAGAAAGAAAGGAGTAATTTATCCTCCATACTTCCTAGAAATCTATAACTTAGTTCAATTAGTGATTTCAAAGGCTGGCATTGTGAAGAATGCACATGAGAGATTTGCAGGAAGAGCCAATGCTAAATTTTTACACATAGGGTGCAGACACATCAAGGAGTATTTATGGAGGCCTCCTGCACATTGCTTTTGGTTTTCATTGTTTTTCTGAATATAATCATGCAGTCTTCTGCTGTTTTTAAATATCCACTCTGTACGAAATTACATTTTTAGATGGTAAAACAGAAAGCTAGTAAGACTGAAAAGGCAATATTACTGTCTTGAAAGAGGGGTTGGCACTTTCAGCAACAAAAATAAAATTCTAGGATTTCCAACATTTTTGATTGTCTGGAAAATAACTTCTTATGGCTTTAAAATGGAAAATTATATGTACAGTTTTGGGATATAAAATATTCTGGCTACATTTTCAAAAAATGACAAATATGGAACTCTGCTGAAATCTCATATGTCCCAGACAAAAGCATACTATATCTAAAAAAATCTATATGTAAATGTAAGAAAAAATTCAAGATTTCATAAATGCAAAAAAATACATGTAGGGCTCTTTCAATTGTTTCATGGCAGACAAACCATTGGAAAATAAATTATGACAGATAGCTGAAAATGTACTGTTTGAGAATTTCTGTACAAAGAGTTGCACTGTGTTCATGTTGCCCACAAGAGAACTCTGGACCCATTAGCCATTTTTGACTGCTTATTCCAGCAGAAGATACAATACTCCCTATTTCTCACTACTGCATACTGATAAGGTGCTACTGCTGTTTCTGTACAAGGACCACACTTGATCCAAGATCAGCTATAAAAAAATAGGCTTGATAGTAGGTCTTTTGGTCATCTGGCTGAAACAGGCAAGATAACAGACACTCAAAAAGAATTCTCAGGGAAAAGTAACCACTGCTAGGGAGTCAATGTCAACAACTGATATTTTGAACCAAGTCACTGAGCAGACGTGCATTACAATGAGGATGCTTTTCTCTAACGTGTAGGAAATCCATGCCCTTGGACAATGTAAGTGGACCAGGAGAAAAAAAAAAAAAAATGGGATAGAAAAATGGTGGTATTTTCCTTCATTTTTTACATGAGAAATTGATAGTGGGACTATTCCTTCTTTTCCATGAAATACATCTTGCAGTCATTGGGACATACATCTGTTCAACTGTTTTGCCAAAAGGTGTTACACGAGTAATCTGTCTGTTACAGTAACGGCAAGAACAAACACCACTTCCTAAGAATGGCACTGCTGGGCTTTGTCATTCTTCAGAAATGCTAGCCTCCTTCAGACATGATCTTCGTTTGGAGAAAACACTAGAAGCTTGTCTATCTTTGGAAAAACTCTCAAGTAGTTACAGCAAGACAGGTCCTTTTCTCGGAAGACATTCATTTATGGAATGAAATGCCCATTTGCCATACTTTTTCTTGTGGAAATATTACTATTTTGACAAAGTAGAGATACTGAGCTTTGGTTTATTTGCATTAGAAGCAAGTCAAATATGAAGTACTCATGAGGAGTGTGTGGGGGAAGTGATTATAAATACCTATCTCTAACACTAACGAGTATTCAAAAATATGATGCAAATTTTATGTTAATATGTACACACAGAAATCATATTATTGTTGTACAGAGATAAAAATGTGAAGACATTCCTACACCTCCCTGCTTCCCACCCATCCTAATAATTAGCTACAGCTCAACTTTGGCAAATTACACTTTCTTTTCTCTACAGTGTAAATCTATACTTAAATAGGATGGAAAGTTTTATATGGATGTGTTCCACAGTACTCATGCTTGTGTAACACTCTATTTTCCTGTATATATTTATCGCATTATTTATGTATCTAAATATTTAAAAGTCTCCCCTCCCCTGCCCTCCTCTCTTTTTCCCATGAAGATCCACTCCACATCCTTTTCATTCAGAAATACAGCATTATACATGGCAACTAGAGAGGTACAATCAGTGTTAGCCAATTCTTGGTCTGGCAGGCAAGAGTAACATCTGCTTTGTACTCATATTTTTCATTCTTGTTTTAACAGTCATAAACACTTTCCTCAAACTGAAAAAGAACAGAACTGGAATTCAGATAAAATAAGGATTCTGAATTCTGAAAACTACACTTGTGTTTGTTCACCAACTTAAAATAAAATTGATCTTATTCCCAGAATGTCACATTTTGGTAGTACTGCTCATCCCTTTGATTTTCACTTCTGTTATCCCAGGAATACCATTAACAATAAACATTTAAGACTAGGTAGTTAGTCAGTCCAGCCATCTATACAAGCACTTTAAAGAGCAGCTGAAAACCATTAAGTCTTCATGCTAAGAGAGTTAATGATAATAACCTTGGGAGTAGAGAACTTCGAATGGACTAACCAAATCCTGAGTAGAACCTCTTAATACTCACACTGGAATATACAAAAGTATACCACCAAAAATTACAAAAGTAAAGTAAAATCTCTCTTTTCTATTTCAGAAGATCTGCATATCTCAAATTCTTTTGCTTTGAGAAAACGATTACATAAATATTTACATAGGAAATACAGGCATGCAGTACCTAACAAGGAATAAATACAATAGTCAGAGAAATAGGTACAAGTTCTCTCTTTTTATCTTTCTACATTAGCACAGTTATATCTAGAAGAAAAGGATCAAAACATATACTTGAGTAATTTCCTGAAGTTAAGCCTCTGCTGCTGAGGGGGAAGGGAAGGGAATCAAAACATTTTTTTCGTACGTAGGGAGATTTTTTTCTCTCCTTTGTCCAAGATAACATGAAAGTCCTGCTACTCAACAGTTCTTATTAATATCGGACTTCTGCTTTATGAACAGTTATAACTTCAGACTCACCTGAACATAAAATACTACCACATTTACAGGACTTATATATCTACAGCACAATTTTTTTCTCTGAAATATTTTACTCAATGCTTTATTTTGCAGAAGATGAAGTAGAAAAATTGAATCACTTAGCCAGGATAAACTCCTAGAAAATCCAAACATGTTCTATGCACATAAAATACGCTCACACATAAACACAGACACAGATAAATACATACTTTCAGCCAACAATATTATAAGTCCATGGTCTCCTAAAAATTTTAGCAATCAAAATAAGGATGAGTTAAAAAGGAACACTAATAATATTTGCTAAGCAAAACTGATGTAACTAGGACTGCAGTCAACAAAGAACTGTGTCCTGCAAAGGATCCTTTAAGCAACTGGAATATTCAGGTTGCAGTTATTCTGAAAACCCGTTTAAATGAGTGTCATAAACTTTCTTTCACTATCTCCTTCATACCTTTCCAACTTACCTATTGTAATAAAAGCTAACCTAAGTTTCAAGCTTCAAATACAAGTTCTTCCAAGCTAGTGCTTAAAAACTTCAACCACTGTCAGCGTTCCTTTCTCTGACTAATTTACATAAAGAGTTTAATTATCAGGATTTAAATTAAATATATATATATATAAATATATATATATATATTAAATATAAATATATATATATTTATATATATATATTTATATATATATATATCAGGCAATGAGAAGTATTCTCTGTTTATCATATACCTAAAAGAAAAGGTGGAGATGGAAGCTTCCACAGTTTGAAAAGAATGAAAGAATTTAAAGTGATGGAGAGGACAAAAACCAGTTAGTTTCATAAGCATGATCTATGATTTGCATGGTATAGTGATTTCACTATAATAAAGCTGCTCTTTTGTATAGACAGTTGAATGAACCAGGATTTTGTGATAGAAATAAATCATATCAGGAAGCTGATATCTTTGTAAAAACAAACAAACAAACAAACAAAAACAAAAACCACAATAGTAACAACAGCAGCTGAAGGGAAAAAAAAGAAAAAAACAACCAGCCATCACAATACTGGAGAGAGAAAAAAAGAAAAAAAGAAAAAAAAAAAAAAAAACAAGTTCTCCTAAAATAGAAATCTACAAATATCAAATAAAAATCAGTCAGCCAGTCAGAACAGGCTGGGTAAATCCCTTCTAAATTGCAATTAAAAGTTCAACAGTACAATACGGCATGCAGCTCTGAAAACATATTAAAATAAGCATACTCTATAAAGAAATCTGTTGTCCAGAGTAAAACCAGCATATAAGACATACTGGAGGTTTCTCCAGCCCAGGTTTTCCAGATCTCTGTGGTTGAAGAGGTTTAAAATAGTCAGATGAAGACACTTATGCTTTCACTTTCATCCTGATGCTGGAAAAGGAGAGAACGATAGTCTCAAAGCACAATTCAGTACTCTAGCTGCCAAATTTTCCATTGTAAGCTGATGGCCAGGTGTCTTCAAAAGTATTTCTTCAAATTGCTGTCTTTTAATTATATCTTGTAGAGATTAATACTTATATATCTTAAGTGATTAATACCTATTATAAAACTAATAAGAACCCAAGCACAGATAAAGGACTGTTTTATTTATTTCATCTGCAGAGTATAACAAGTACATATTTTTACACAATGTGAACAGCATAAAATAGTGCAGGACCTACAATAAGCCTACAGTGAGGACTCCCATCATCTCATACTTGAAAAAATGCAGCTTTCACACTTTGAAATGTTGCTAATGTAATCTATGCAATTGAGGAAAAAGGAAAAGGAAAAAAAGGAAAAGGAAAAAAAGGAAAAGGAAAAGGAAAAGGAAAAGGAAAAGGAAAAGGAAAAGGAAAAGGAAAAGGAAAAGGAAAAGGAAAAGGAAAAGGAAAAGGAAAAGGAAAAGGAAAAGGAAAAGGAAAAGGAAAAGGAAAAGGAAAAGGAAAAGGAAAAGGAAAAGGAAAAGATCACTGAAAGGATTCAGTGATTGCTATTAATTGGTTTTCTACAAACCAGGATATATTTCCAGAGGCAAGTGTTAGCTGTTCTTGTGGTAACAGACTGTCTTTTGTGCAAGCTTTTCCTGAGCTGCCAAAAGCACTCGCCCCTTGGCAGGCAGCCAGCACTGATTTTAGACCCATAACAGGAGCTATTCTCTAACGTGGTTGCTTTCACTGAGAGGAGCTTTCTCAGCATTGTACTGGTGGTTACTGCAACAGTCAGCATATTCTTGGAAACATGCTTTAGCTCTAAATTAGGAATGAGATGCTGTAACACATTGCTCTAAATTTTGCACACCTGTCAGCAGTAGCTTTTGAAGCCTTGAAAGTGCTGCAAGATGATCCTCATTCTCCGTTGCCTTCCTGCAATTCAAGGTCTCCTTGAAAGTGGCAGCAAACGGCGTCTGAGCCAGGTACCCACTCACCCAGCCCATCTTCTTTACAGGTGAAACTTCTCCTGATCCCTCATTTCACATCTCCTAATAGTCTCTCCCAGCCAGCACAGGTTTTGAGAATCAGAACACAGACTGGTGTTTCACCTACCATGAATTAGTATGTAATAGATGTAAGATTTTTTTTTAAGCACAGAAAAAAAAAAAAGTGAGGTGGTGGTAGGCTGAGCAGAGCAATGGAGATTCTTTCCTCGGTGGTTAAGAATAAGTTGAGATAGGAAATATCTTTTACTCTTGTTTATAGCTCTATCAATAAGCAGAAGACATCTACAACATGTGATCCATCTGGCAAGCATCTTACGTACTCAAAAGTCTTCTGATTTTGAAGTCAGGTTATCAGGATTCATGTGTAACTTCTAAAGCATATCTCTGTATTCTGGGAGGATTGGTCAGCATTTCTTCATGACGCACAACACCATCTTATCAGACATCAATCAGACAGGCAATCACTCAATAAGTCCCCGTCATTCCTGTACAAGAAAAGGACAAGAAATTTCACAAAACATCCTTTTGTTAATAATTGCAGCTGCAGTTAAATTCCACTCTTTCGAGTTCCAGCCACTTGTACCACAACAGTGGGTTTGCATGTCTCAGCACCCGATCTGTTGTTTCCACGAACTACTCAATTTGACCTAAAAGCATTTCAGGTTCAGTTCCTTGGTGAGCATACACAGCAAAACGCCATATCGTAATCATTAAGTAGATGACTGAATGCTGAGAAAACCTCAAACTCCCTTCTTCAAGACCTTTGGCAGGAATTTTCAGGGAACAAGATCTGATAAGTGGCATTTATCTGTTCTC